>NW_002987763.1:216214-239507 GCF_000006295.1 Pediculus humanus corporis | reverse complement strand
TATTGTTATAAATCACGAATCCTTCATTATTTATAATCTATTTAAATTTTTTTTTTTTTTTTAATAACTTTTAATTTACGATTATTAATAATTAATTAACTATTAAACTCATCGTTTAAAACCGTTAAATACATAATAAAAAAAAATATATTTAAATAACTTTCCTTAATTAATTAAAAATAAATAAACATAAACCATTTAGTAACGTTTTTTTTTTTTTTTTTTAAACAATGAATTATTCATTACAATTATCATTATTATTATTATTATTATTATTATTATTATTATTATTGTCAGTTAGCGGTCTGTAAAATAAATTACACGATTACTACAACGCGATTATTATTATTATTGTTTTTTTTTTTTTAAATTTAAATTTAAATTAATTAATAATATATTTTTTTGAAAAAAATTCATCATCGAAATCAATTCAACCGATTCATTTATTTTTACAATAATAATAATAATGATAGTAATAGTAGTAATAATAATAATAATAATGATAATAATAATAATAATAATAATAGTAATGATAGTAATGATAATGATAATAATAATAATAATTGTAAATTTTCCGTTTTGTTTTCAAATCGGTTTTTCATTACAAATTATAACATACTCGTAAATATTTTATTACGTCATCATTTATTAATTATTATCATTATTATTATTACGTTCAAGTTAATAATATTTTATTGATCGAAGATGGGGGGAGGGAGGGGGGAGGAAATGTTGAAATTATTATCGTAATTGTTACGTTATTATTATTATTATTATTGATAACGAAGTTTCGTATTCTTTCCGTTAAAAGTTTTTTTTTCGTATGAAATAAATAAAATATAAATTTTATCACCCGCCATAAGTTAAAAAAAAAAAAAAAAAAAAACGTGGTAATAGAAAGAAGAAAGAAAAGTAATAATAAATGACATATTTTGTTTACAGGAAAATTAATAGTTATAGTATTGGGGCTGTTTACATTAGCGTTAGGAATTATACTATCGTCCATACCATGGTTGGATTATCTAATACTAAAGGTAATTTATAACAATTATCATCATCATCATTATTATTTATCTGTTTCGTTTTCAAATGCATAAAAAATTTATTTATTTATTTATTGCTCGCAGGACTGACCGGGAAAATGAATCGAAAAAAAAAAAATTCGATTGCCGGTAAAAAAAAAAAAAAAAAAAAAAAAAAAATTAGACACGTTGTTTTGTTTTTTGTGTACATATTGCAAGGGCCTTAACGACGATTTTCTTAAAATTTTTTTTTTTTTTGTTTTTTTGTACTTAGCACCTACGTTTAGCTAATGGAACGCTTAGTTATCATTATTGGCAGAGACCGGGAGTTATACGTTTAACCAAAGTTTACATATTCAACGTAACTAATCCGGATGGTTTTTTAAATAATAATGAAAAACCAAAATTGGTCGAAGTCGGACCCTTCGTTTACAGGTGAGACCGACACGCGTGTGTTTATTTATATTATATCGAATTTTTCTAGAAAATTCATTATCCGAAATGATAATGATGATAATTCTTATATATATATGCATGCACATCCTTGTCTTGTACGTCTAGCTTTCTCATCGACAACCTTGACCGTTTCACTTATCTTTTATAAGTTTTTATTCTGTTTTATCTTGTGACACCATAACAAACATTTCAAAATCATTATTTTAGTTAATTTTTTTTTTTTTTTTT
The DNA here is from genome assembly GCF_000006295.1 of Pediculus humanus corporis. Taxonomy (NCBI): domain Eukaryota; kingdom Metazoa; phylum Arthropoda; class Insecta; order Psocodea; family Pediculidae; genus Pediculus; species Pediculus humanus. Next base: position 237,801 of record NW_002987763.1, on the reverse strand, counting down.
TTTTTGTATTTTGGGTGCGGCCGAATGTCGGTTGTGTGTGCGTATGTGCGTGTGCGTGTGTTTAATTTCACCATAGTGGCAAAGCAGCACCACCTTTACTTTTATTATAATTCAATCCACTCCTGTTTTTTTTATGTTTACGTTTCGCGGGGGGGGATTAATAGTACCTCCCGTAACAACCTGCTACCGTATTATTTTCCTCACAGAATAAATTTTTTTTTATAATTATTTTCCAGGGAAGACATGGAAAAAGTTAATATTAAATTTTACAATAATGGTACGGTGTCATTTCAACAGAATAAAATACTTAGATACGTTCCCGAATGGTCATCGGGAAATAAAGAGGATAAGGTTGTCGTACCGAACATACCACTACTCGTAAGTATATATATATATATATATAAATTCGTTAAAATCATCGTGGTTTTAGAAAAACGTTACGTTTTTCGTGTGTTTTCCGAATAGTATTAAAAATATTAAATTACAAAATGTCGTACTTACGAAAAAAAATAAATGTTTACGGTTTCGACAACACAACGAGTTTTGCCCATAAGCAATGTTTTTCTTGTTGACACGACAAAACAACCTAGACCGATTTCGCATATTCGACATTTGTCGTATATTCTGAAAATAAAAATAAAATAAATTATTATTAATAATTAACGGTTTGTTGTTGTTGTTTTTTTTTTTTTTTTTTTTTTTTTAAGACTTTGGCAACGTTCACGAAAGATTTACCATGGATACTTCGAACGGGATTATCCGTCGTATTAGGTTCAATGGATTTAAAACCTTTCGTGTCAGTAACACCTGAAGAATTAGTTTTCGGTTACGATGACATCCTAACAAAATTAGCACATAAATATTTTCCAAGGAATAAAAGACCAAATGAAAAAATGGGTTTGCTGTTGGGAGTGAGTTCTTTTTATATAAATTTTTAAAGAGAGAGAGAGAGAGAGAGAGAGATAAAAAACAATTTTTTTTTTTTACAGAGGAACGGAACGCTTCGAGAAATTTCCACGATATTTACCGGTCATACAAGCATGGAAGAATTTGGTTTGCTTAATCGCGTTAACGGTTTAGATCATTTGCCATATTGGAAAAAACCACCGTGTAATTCGATAAAAGCATCAGAAGGTACGTACCTAAAAAAAACGAAGAATCAATTTTTAAATTGAAAAAAAAAAAAAAAAAAAAAAAATTTTACCCCGACCTGAAAAAAAAACCGTACATACAAATATAAATAATTTCGCAATTTTTATCCGCGAAAAATTTGCCCTAAAAAAAAAAAAAAAAAAAAAAAAAAAGAAAATTATTTTTAGTACGTGCGCGAAAAAAAAAAAAATAAAACTTTCGGCATTGAAAGAAAGAGAGAGAAAGAGAGAGAGAGAGAAAAACATTATTACATAATTTTATATCTTTAGGGTGCTTTTAAAAACAGGTTCACAAAAAACAAGTCTAGTGCCACATTCTTTTGTCAAATATTATCACACGTTTTTTATATATTCACGTCTTGACACACAAAAGTAGACAAAAAACGAGAGGGAAAAAGAAAAACACCTGATTTTTTTTTTTTTCCTTTTTCCTTTTTCAGGTTCATTTTTTCCACCACGTGATTTTACTAAATCCGATATTGTACACGTGTACGATAAAGATTTATGCCGAATTTTACCGCTTAAATATAGAGGAGACGTTAGTAAATTTGGTGTTACTGCTGGGTAAATTATATATATATATTTTCTTCTTCCACTTTTTTTTTTTTCTTACAGACGTTTTCTTAATGTTTTTTCCTTTTTTTTTTTTTTTTTTTTGTTAGGTTGTACACTCCGAGCGAAGACGCTTTAGAAACTCCGGAAAAAAATGAAGATAATAAATGTTATTGTTTAAACGTTGGTAGTTATTGTACTCCGAAAGGACTACAAAATATTAATCCGTGTCATTTTCGTGAGTTTTATTTTTCTTCTTCCACTTTTCTCTTCTTCCTCTTCTTCTTCTTATTATTATTATTATCATGCGTTTTTTGTTTCCATTATGCAGAAGCTCCAGTATTTTTATCGTATCCTCATTTTTTACAAGCTGATGAATCGCTGTTGGATGCTGTGGAAGGATTAAAACCTGACGTCGATAAACATCAAACATATTTTAAAATCCAACACGTGAGTTTTCATAATGATAGTGATGATAATAATAATAATAATAATAATCGATCGAATGATTATTTGTTATTTTACAGAAACTCGGAGTGCCTTTGGAAGGTTTGGTAAGAGTTCAAATGAATTTAAAAATTTCGAGAGTGTCGAATATAAAAGTCGTTTCGAAATTTCCCGACATAATTTTTCCGATAATGTGGATAGAAGAAGGAATCGAAGAATTAAGTCCCCCCATTAAAAGATGGGTTTATCTCGCGACGACATTTTCCGACGTGGCCGTACCCGTTTTCACATACGGATGCATTTTCCTCGGCGGTTCCATACTCGTTTTCATATTCGTTAAAGCGTACAAAAGTATTTTATTTGCCGATCCGAGAATTGAAAGGGGCAAAGAAAGGCTCACGAAAGAATTGAGAGATATTAGACGTGGCAGTAGTTTTTTAGTTAACGGTCAACCCAAATTATTAATACTTAGAGATTCTTATACGTTGTTAAATAATATTAATGGAGATGGTGCGACGACGGAACAAGAACCCTCGGAACCGTGGCCGTTAAAACCGACTTGATAAAAAAAAAATTTTCTTTTCGTTAATTAATTTTTAATTAAATTAGTTAATTAATTTGATAGAATGTGATTCTATGGGCAAGAAAACCGACTCATTGACAATGCTTTAAATTTAATTTACCCATATGTAAATAAAGAAAGATCGTTTTCATTTCAAAATGGCGATTACACGTAAAAATCAATTCAAATTTATCGTGGAAAACCTTCAAATAATAATCAATCAATCAGTCAGTCAGTCAATCAATCAGTCAGTCAATCAATCAATCAATCAAAAAATGAATTTCAACTTTGTTCACAACACAGAAAAAACAAAAAAACTTAATAATATCTGAATTAAAATTACGAACGTGGCACTAGACTCGATTTTTTTTTTTCTCTAAGTTCAACACGTTATTCGAGATTTATAAAAAACAAAAACAAAATAATAATAATGATAATGATAATGATAAATTTAAAGCATTCGTCGAAATCTTGCCATTTTTAAAAAGAGAGAGAAAGAGAGAGAGAGAGAGAAAATTTTTCTTTTTACGTAAATCGATAACGTCATCGTTAAGATTGTATTATAATAATAATAATAATAATACTCGCAAAAACTATTATCACAAACTTCCTCGAGTGATAAGACCTAAAATTTTTTTTTTATTTTGCGTCGGAAATAATAATAATAATAATAATAATAATAATAATAATAATAATAATAATAATAATAATAATAATAAATAAATAAAAATGAAATTAGCCTCGTATATAAAACAAATAAATAAATAAAATTAAATGATGAATGAATGATTGAATGAGAGAGAGAGAGAGAGAGAGAGAGAGAATATTGAGCGAGTGAGTGCGTGAGAGAAAGAAAGTAATTAGTGGCAGCATAATAATAATAATAATAAGAAAAAGAAAAAAATTTTTTTTAATATTAAACTAGTCTAGAATTTTCTTTTTTGTTATTGTTATTGTTATTTATAAGTCAGCCACAGTATTTTATTATTATTATTATCAAATTCGCGATTTGTATTTAAATAGACGCGGATTGTATACCGTTTGAAATAAATAAATAATAAAAAATTATGTACATAACTTATGTATAAATAATCAATTTAAGTAGTCGATACACGATTATTAAAATAAATAAATAAATAATAATAATAATTGTTTTTCGTAAGGATATGGTTTGTCACGTGACCAAAGTTAAAGTTTTTTTTTAAAAAAAAAAATTAAAATAAAATTATTAATAAATAAATAAATAAATAAAATTTAGTTAAAACAAAAAAAATTTTAATTACGTCATCGGCGTCCATTTTGTTTTCCGAAAATTCGATAATTATAATAAATAATAATAATAATAATTTTAAATAAAAAATTTTTTTCCTTTGTTTGATTTTTAAATAAAACGAATTTTAATTAATTAGTAATAATAATAATAAGTTTTTTAATTAAATAATTTTTTTTAAATAAATTAAAATGGAAACCGTATTACGTAATTTTTATTAATAATAATAATAATGATAATGATATTATTATTATTATTAATTTTGATAATCGTTAAAAAGATTACGAGCATTTTATAAACCTGTTATCAATTTTTTTAATTTTAATTTGTTATCAATAATATAATTATTGTAATTTAATTACATTATTATTATTATTATTATTATTAATGATGAGAATAATAATGATAATAATAATAAATGCGTCGAAATAATGAAAACGGATTCGATTCGTGCCAATAAAATAATTTCGTTCCCGAGAAAAAAAAAAAAAAAATTGTAGTGGCATCAGACTTTTTTTTTTTAACCGATTTATTGTCGCCATTTTAACTTCTTGTTCATAATTTTTATTAAAAAAAAAAAAAAATTTTCCAACGTTTAAAAATTTTCATACCTGAATTTATTACCGACCGAAATAAACGTCGTTTGTTTTTGTTTGTTTGTTTGTTTGTTTGTAATCTTTTAAATTTCTTTTAATTAATTTTTGTTTTTTTTTTGTCGAAATAATAAAAACAATTGATTTTAAGACTCTCTAGAAAATAATACTAATAATAATAATAATAATTACATATCAAGACTGTATCCACGTTATTGTAATAAATAATAATAATAATAACATACGTAATGAAATTATTAAATAAATTTTTTTTTTTTTTTTTTTTGTATAAAATATATATATATAAATATTATGTTATTGTAATAAATTCGTTTCGTTTAACGTTTAATGGTTTTTTTTTTCTTAAATAATAATTTCCAGAACATTCCAAAAAAGAAAAAAAAAATTTTCCTTTTTTTCTTTTTTAACCTTGTCGTAATTATTATTATTTTATTAATAAATTTTACCGTTTTTTTTTTTTTTCAAATATAAAACGACGACCTTTTTATTTCACGTTACTACCCGATTATGTTAATAATAATAATTATAATAATGATTATATTATGGTATTAACAAGTCGTGGCATGAAATTAAAACGAACATAATTTTCTTTTTCTTTTTTTTTTTCCTCGTTCCTACTAATACTGTTCTTTTTCATCGTTACATTAAATTTTTGTATAGTTTTCCCTCCCCCCTTCGGGTTGTTTAAATGAACGTCAGAATATGATGGGTTCGTGCGCGGTAGGGGGAGGGGGGAATTTTTGTCGCCAAAAATCAAATCGCGTTATTTTAAATTTAATTTTTTTTTATAATTTATAAACGTAAATAAATATTAAATGAAGATTAATTTGTTTTTATGCAACAAAACTCATTTCATATGATAAGTAAGAGAGAGAGAGAGAGAGAGAGAGAGAGAGAGAGAGAGAGTGAGAGAGAGAGAGAGAGAGAGAGAGAGAGGGAGAGAGAGAGAGAGAGAGTGAGAGAGAGAGAGAGTTAGAGAAAATGATTTTCCAATTTCGAAACATTAAAGCAATAATAATCTAAAGGATTTTTATGGCTTTAATCGTAGTAATTATGAAGTCGTAAAACCGATGGAAATAAATAAATATATATATATAATAATTTTCGCGCCAAAAAAATTTTTAAAAAATTTTATTTTAAAATTTGATTTTTTACGTCATAAAAAAAAAAAAATTAACCCCCCCTAACTTTTCATAAGAAAAACTAACACGTTTTAGAATTTCGATCGTACCGCGCTCCGCCATTTTTTTCCCCCCTAACTTTTTCCCAATCCTTTAAAAAATTATTAATAATAATTATAATAAACAAATTTTATCGATGACGTCATATTAAAATCAATAAAAAAAAAAAAAAATAAGGCAAGATTCCAGTTTTGAATTCAAGTTAATGACAGAAAAATTTCATGAATTAAAAATAAATAAAAACAAATCAGAGATTGATAATAATAATAATAATAATAATAATAATAATAATTTCCGGATGGCAACACCGAACGCGTTTCTGTCTATTGTCACGTCGTTTTGTAATTTTTCAGCGATTTAATAAAAAAAATTTAACTGCACTCGAAAAATTTCGATTGCTTTTGGATAAATAAAAGAATACAATGCAGATAACGACGATAAGAAAAACGGGGGGCGGGGGGGAAACAAACAAACAAACAAACAAATCGAGTCTATAAAATAATTTCGTATTTTATGTGAAAATTTGTCCAGCAACAGTAAAATAGTTCGAATGATTTAAAATTGGAACAAAAACGAATAACAAACGTTCGTACACGTGCAAAATCTACATCCACGTCGTTATAAATTTTAATGCCACGTTCTTTAAATGCCTATTTATGTTTGTATAAAAAATTTCTCACATTTTTTTACGTTATTGATTATTTTTCAATGGAAACAAAAAAAAAATACCAAATTTGTTTGTTTTTTTCGATAGGAAAAATTTAAAGTTTTGACAAACGTCGTGGCATTTGAAAATTTTCATTTTAATTCTCGCAATTGAATCTTCTGCCACTTTCGTAAACGTGAAAATTCTTTTAAAAAAAATAATAATAATAATAAGCAAATATTAAATTTTTACGATCGATAATAAAATTATTTTTTTTTTTGTACGCATCCTTGAATAAAAACCATACGAGAAAATTGACGCAACGTTTACAAAGTTAAGAAGTCGCGAGCGTCGTTTGTCGTTGTCGCAAACTCGACAAACAAAAAAAAAAAAATAAAATAAAATTATTTCATCAGTTAAAAAGTAATCATTCGATTCAATTATCGATAAGTCGTATTACGCGCACCATTTTTTTTTTTTTTTTTTTTTAAATTTTATTTTTGAAAAAAAATTAAAAAAAAATGTCGGCTGCTATTTTAAGTAAAGATATACCCGATATCGAGGTAAGTTTTTTTTTTTTTTTGTTTTTTTCATAATAATTTACCCTCCCGTCTCCAAAAAAAAAAAAAAATTTTAAAGGGGGGTTAAAAAAAAATTAATTTTTTTTCCCCCCCCCCCCCCCCTTAAAGAGAGGGGGGGGAATTTGTCCCCCCAAATTTTTAAATTTTCCCGATTTTTTTTTTCAAAATCAATTCTAATGCGTATTTAAATAATTCGATTAAGGGCGATAACGACAAATGATTTCAATTGTTTTGTTTTGTTTTTTTTTTCAAATAAGTCACGTGATAGCACTTCATTTCCCTTTTTAAACAGTTTTTTCGCGAAAAAAGGTGTTGAAAGGGCGCAAAAAATGATTTTTTTTTTGTTTCGAAACCTTTTTCGATCCGTTTGAATAAATTTTTGAATCAATAAAGTAAAGATTTGTTTTTAAAAAATTAGGTTTTTGTTATTGTTTTCTTAATCCAACGAGATAAAAGCGTTATCTGTCATTTTCTAATCGGTCATACGTATTCGTATATATATAAACGTCAACAGTTACAATTTTATACGTATTAATTTTACGATAATAATGATGATAAAATGAGAAGTAAAATTATTTTACACGTAAATTTCGCAAACGTTCGGGTGTTAATAAATTCCTCCCCCGCTTTTCTTCTTCCCCTCCCCTCTCCCTCAATATTTAAATAAAATTAATACCGAGTGGTGATTAAATTAAATAAGAAAAATAATTATTAAACTTACCATTTGGAAATTTCCAGAACATTCTTCGTTTGAATCCCAGGATAAAAAATCACGCCGTCGTTTTACCATCGAGCGAAACTAAAAAAAATAAATTAAAATGGAAAAGAAACGAAAATAAAAAATGTGAGGTTAGTAAAGTTTGTTTTGTTTTGTTTTTTTAAATATAATTTTAACGGTATTATTATTATTATCGTTTCATTTAAGTCTTGTAAACCGTTAATAAATAATTTTGGAGATATTAAAAAAACGACACTTTCGGAAAGGGGAGCACTGAGAGAAGCTGCAAGATGTTTAAAATGTGCCGATGCTCCATGTCAAAAATCATGTCCAACACAATTAGATATAAAAACATTCATAACGAGCATATCGAACAAGGTAATTTTTACTTTATTATTAATTCTACGTTTTATTATTCTATGATTTTTTTACGATTAAAACTAAATTTTACCGAAAGATGTCGTTTTAATAAAAAAATTTCAGAGTTAAAAAAAACAATAATATGGGTAATTTGGTAAAATTTCAAAATTTCAAAACGATCCTTAAATTAATTTTTATAAAAGGGGGCCAAGGAGGATCGGATGAAAATATTTTTATTAATTAATAGAAATCGATAATTTTTAACGGAAAAAAGTAATAAAAATAAAAATTACTTTCACAATACGGTAGTCATCATTGAAAAAAAATTTAAAAAAATTTAAATTATAAATTCGCGCACATCCTCCTCCTTCCCCTCCTTCTTCTCCTCCCCTCCTCCTCCTCCTCCTTCCCCTCCTTCTTCCCCTCCTTCTTCTCCTCCTCCTCCTTTCCTCCTCTCTTCTCCTCCTTCTCCTCCTCCTCTTTATTATTATTGATAATAATTAATTTATTTACCTTTTTAAAAATTTTCCAGACGAGACGACGAATTAGTAGTGGTAGTAGTAAATCCGTATAGCCTTCACCTTTCTACAGGTTTCTCTCGCCTTTTTGTTTTTGTCATTTCGTTGCATTTTAAATTTATAAATTTCATTTTCCTCAATCCTTGATATTTATTAAATCAAATCCAATTGATTTTCAATAACGGTATCATTTTGGATCTGTGGAAATTTTTTAAATCGTTAATTTTGATATAATAATAATAATAATAATAATAATAAATATATGCAAAATTACGTACGTGAATTAATTTTAAATATTTTTAATTAATTATCACTTACCTCTGAGAATTTTTTGTCCACGAACGTATGTCATGCGATTGTTGATGACAAGCATAGAAATTGCATACGCGTTAATTTGCGTGGATAAACGTGACGAATGCGCACTATTCGATTAGGCTGCGTGATTGATTGATTGATTTTTTTTTTCGTCTTCGGAATTAGAATTATTACGGTGCAGCAAAAGCGATTTTATCCGATAATCCTTTGGGATTGACTTGCGGTATGGTTTGTCCAACGAGTGATTTATGCGTCGGCGGTTGCAATTTACAAGCATCTGAAGAAGGACCGATAAATATCGGAGGACTTCAACAATTTGCTGTGGAAGTAAATATTATAAATATATATATAAATAGTAAACATTTCACATAAAATATTAAATAATAAAAATTTTAATTTTAGGTTTTTAAAAAAATGAAATTAGCTCAAGTTATTCCACCTGAAAATCGAAATATTGCATACGGACATAAAATAGGACTTTTAGGTTGCGGACCAGCTTCCATTTCTTGTGCGACTTTTTTGGCACGATTGGGATATAAAAATATAACGATTTACGAAAAGGAAAATTATTTCGGTGGATTAAGGTATGAACCTATTTGTTTCCGGTAGAAGAAATCCTTTTGTTTTTAAATATCGTTAAAATATCGTTTGTTATTTTTTTTTTCTCACAGCGTTTCTGAAATTCCACAATATCGACTTCCGGTTGAAGCGGTAAATTTTGAAATCGAATTGGTAAAAGATTTGGGTGTAAATATAGTAAACGGAAGAAGATTAACAATCGACGATTTGACAATTAAGGTATATATATACGTTCATCGCGTACCTGATTTTATTGATTTATTAAATTATTTTTTTTTTTTTTTAGAAATTAAAAAATGATGGTTACGATGCTATTTTTATCGGTATAGGATTACCGGAGCCTAAAATAATACCCGAATTTGAAAACCTGACACCTGAAATGGGATTTTACACGTCTAAAACTTTTCTTCCGTTGGTTTCAAAGGGTAGCAAATCAGGTAGTAATTAATTTAAGGTATTTTTTGTTCGCCAATCTCAGTTAGTAATTAAATAAATAAAAATTGAAACAGGTATGTGTCACTGCAAAATCGATTTGCCTATTTTAAACGGGACCGTTATCGTTTTGGGTGCCGGAGATACGGCTTTTGATTGCGCAACATCCGCTTTAAGATGTGGAGCGAGAAAAGTTTTCGTAGTTTTTCGCAAAGGGTTTCGAAACATCAAAGCAGTACCCGAAGAAGTTAGTAATTACGTTCTATTAATAAAAAAACGCCTTCAATATTTCTTATATTCTTTTTGCAAAACATACGTGTTTTACCCTAACCACGTGTTAAAAATGATAAGGAGTTAAAGTTTATCAAAATTTTCCACGTTTTTTCAGTTTCAACTTGCACACGAAGAAAAATGCGAATTCATACCCTTTTTATCCCCTAAAAAAGTATTGATCAAAGGAAATAGAATAATCGGATTAGAATTTTCTAGAACCGAACAACTTGATAATGATGAATGGATTGAAGATCACGAACAAACAGTCAAGCTCAAAACTAATTATATCATATCAGCTTTCGGAAGCGGATTGGGAGACGTAAAAGGTACTCGAATACATCAAAAAATTAATCGAATCCTTTTTTTCCGAAAATAACGAAAAATGAAAAAGGTGGAAAAATAACGGTGAAATTTTGATTTAGTCAAACAAGCTATGGAACCATTAAAATTTAACAAATGGAATTTACCTGAAGTTAATGAGAAGACAATGGAAACCAGTGAAGGAGGAGTTTTTGCTGGAGGAGATATCGCTGGAATTAGCGAAACGACAGTTGAATCCGTGAACGATGGCAAAACAGCTGCGTGGTTTATACATAAATATCTTCAAGTAAATAATAACATTGAGTGAAGTTATGCACGTGTTCAGAATACAAATTAATTTTTTTTTTTCTTTTTTTTTTTATCAAAGAATAAAGACGGAATAGAAATACCTGAAAATCCTAAACTGCCTAAATTTTACACAGAAATAGATGATGTAGATCTTTCCATTGATGTTTGCAATATTAAATTTGAAAATCCTTTCGGTTTGGCTTCTGCACCACCTACAACATCATCTTCAATGATAAGAAGAGCTTTCGAAGCAGGTTGGGGTTTCGTCGTGACAAAAACATTTTGCTTAGATAAGGTATCGTACCTGAAATAATAATTATTGCTAAAAAAAAATATTTTTTAAACATATTTACCAAGGTCTTTGTGTAAAAATTATAGGATTTGGGTATCAACGTTTCACCGAGAATAGTGAAAGGCACAACTTCAAAAAACCATTACGGACCCGAACAAGGATCGTTTTTAAACATAGAAATAATATCGGAAAAATCAGAAAAATATTGGTGTAAAAGTATAAGAGAATTAAAAAGAGATTTTCCGACGAAGGTTTTTAACATCGTTTCAACAACCTCCCCTTCCCCCCCCCAAAAAAAAAAAACAAAAACAAATTAAATTATTTAATTTGTAAAAAAATATTTTAGATTTTAATAGCGTCCATTATGTGTTCTTACGATCGAGACGATTGGACGGAATTATCGAAAAAAGCAGAAGAAAGCGGCGCAGACGCATTGGAACTTAATCTATCTTGTCCACACGGAATGGGAGAAAGAGGAATGGGTTTGGCTTGCGGGCAAGATCCGGAATTAGTACAAAATATATCTGAATGGGTGCGATCAGCTATTAAAATCCCTTTTTTTGTAAAACTCACTCCAAATGTAACCGACATTGTCGAAATAGCAAGGGCAGCATACGAAGGAAAAGCGAATGGTGTATCTGCAATAAATACGGTATCGGGTTTGATGGGTGTCAAAGTAAACGCTACACCTTGGCCAAGTGTCGGCGTTGCTCTACGAACGACCTACGGTGGCACATCCGGTAATGCAATTAGGCCTATGGGTTTAAAAGCTGTCAGTGCCATTTCTAAAGCTCTACCAGGATTTCCCATTCTCGGTATGGGTGGCATCGATTCCGCCGAAGCTGGTCTTCAATTTTTACAATGCGGTGCTACTCTTTTACAAGTACGTTTTTTCAAATTTTCTTTTTCTTTTTTTTTTAAATTCTAAATAAAATAAATAAATAAAATTATTTTAAAGGTATGCAGTGCTGTACAAAATCAAGATTTTACTGTGATAGATGACTACGTAACCGGTTTAAAAGCTTTATTGTACCTACGAAGCATTGATGAACTTTCACATTGGGACGGTCAAAGCCCTCCTACAATACCACACCAAAAAGGGAAACCGGTCATGACTCTCACAGATGAAAACGGAAAGGTAAACTCGCATGACTCCCACCGATAAATAAACAATCATCATCCATCATTGATTTTAATTTTAGACGCTCACCCATTTTGGAATTTACAAAGAAAAACGTGAAAAAATCGAAGCCGAATTAAATGCGACAAAGTCATCATTTGATGTTGAAACGGAAAAGTGCCGACCTAATTACGTACCTAAAAAAAAAATTCCTACCTTAAAAGATATCATAGGAAAATCATTACCCTTTATCGGATCGTATAAATCTTTAAATAATAAAGAACAAGTCGTGGCTTTGATTAACGATGTGAGTATTATATTTTTACTTCGTCATAAATTTTTAAATAAATTCCGCGACGTTAACATATCCACCATGTCATTATTATTATTATTATTATTGTGCCAACCTTGGTTTAATAACTTATACGATATGTTTACTAGGATTTATGCTTGAATTGTGGGAAATGTTATATGGCATGCAATGATTCTGGATATCAAGCCATTGAATTTGATCCAAACACACATTTACCGTTGGTCAAAGATAACTGTACAGGTTGCGCTCTTTGTTTATCAGTGTGTCCGATAATAGACTGCATAAAGTAAGATTTTTTTTTTTTTTACTTTAAGTAAAAATTTATTTGATCACCGAATCGGGGAATAATGTTATAGAATAAAACACAGCACGATTGGAAAAACAGGTTTCATCACGTTTAACGTAAAATATTACATACACACACACACACACTCGTTCAAAATGAAAAAAAAAATTTTTTTGTTTCCAGACAACCAAATCTACGATTACACACATTACAATTTGGAATAACCAGGCCAACAATAACATATTCAACAATGTGGGACACTCAAGTTACAAACGCATAACATATAATTTTACACACAAACAAACACAATTTCATCACAAATCAAAAAATGTTTAAAAAATTCACATTATAAAACACACACACACACATTCTCTATATTAATTAATAAATCAAACCAATCAATCAATCAATTATCGATCGATTTTAAATAAATCAATTACTATATGATTAACTGTAAATTAAAAAATTAACATTGAACGAAATGTTTTTTTTTTATAAAACAATTATCATCGTCATCAAGTGCGTAAGATTTTCACGGTTGGCCATGACCTCATACTTTAACTAAAATTCTGATTAAAAAAAAAAAAAGTTGGCAAATTTAACGAATGAAACAAACAAACCTGTCACACGACAAACACGATCTTATATTATTCACACTAACAAACACGAGCATTATCTTATCAGTCGAGTTTTTTTTTTTTATAAACAAACAACATGCATAAAAAAAAACCATTACACAATTTTTTAAAATTATTTTTTACCGATCCCGAATCCCCCCTCCCCCAAAAAAAAAACAAAACAAAACATAATAATAATAATTTTTGTACGTAAACAAACTTTCTATTAATCACCTCCAATTCCAAATCATCAATACTATTAACAATTATTATTAAGGAAATTAACAAAAAAAAAAAAAAAACCAAAGGGGTTTCCCTATAAATATCCCTTAATTGAGGAAATGACGTAACATTATTATTATTATCATTAATAATAAATTTATTTTCGTCGTAAACAAAAAAATATTAAAATAAAAATAAGATGGCGTCGATTTGTTTTCCTCTATTGAAATAACACGTAAGAAAATGTAATAATAAACGACAATAAACTTTTTATTTAATAATATTTACGTTAAATTATTATTATTATTAAGGTTTACAATCAATGTCGACGAGTTATAATGTCGAATGTTAAGTAAGGTAATGGTGGATTCTTTAACGTGTATTTAAAATTTTTTACGGACACGATAAAAGCAGACGATTGGTGTCATTGTAAACAAACTCGAAAACCAAACCAACAACAAACAAAAAAAACGTTTCAACGTGCAAACTAAATACAATTTACCAACAATCGACAATCGATTTTTTTTTTTTTTTTGTATTAACACGCGCGTTTGACATTCAAACAAGCCTAACACAACCGTTTCAAATTATTAATAATAATAATGATAAATTTTAACCTTAGAAATTTTCATTAACGCGACCTGTAACGGAAAAATGACCGTAGCAATCAGTATAAACACACACACATTATAAAATACGTATAAAGTTAAATTCGATTCGTTCTCATCGCCATTTTTACTCCCTTCTCTCCCCCAACCCCATCAACATAATTCGAATGATAATTATTTGCTCAAAACCTGTTTGAATTTTTTTTAAGAGGGAAAAATACAAAATGTCGGTTTTTGTTTGTTTGTTTTTGGAAATATTAACATACCTGGATTTTTTTATGTAAGTTCAAGGGTAAACGCACGTCGATCCAAGGATTTCTTTTTTTCTTAATATTAATTGTTATTTTATTGTCGTTTGTTGTTTGTTTTCTTTTAATACAGCATGGTTCCGAGAAAAATTCCGATGGTCATCAACAGAGGAGTTCCGCTTCTATAAAATAAATAAAAACGATCGTAACGGAAAATATTATTTACATATTATTATTATTATTATTATTATTTTATAATGAATTATAATTACTTACTTACGTTTTGTATTTTATTAAATATTTTTAAAATTAAATTATTTTTCGTATTTGTATGAAAAATTTTTATCCTTTATGATTAAATGATAATAATAATCCTGTGCTTTTTCGTCCTGTTCGAAAGTATTTTAAACCATACAGAAACGCTTATTATTATTATTATTATTTAATATTTTTTCCGTCGAAATCTCTAGTTTTCGTATCGAAAATTTATTTTCAAATTCTCAGGTAGTAATAATAATAATAATACTAATAATAAAATTTACAAGGTGAGAAGAAAAATTTTCAGTTTTGTTTTTTCCATTGTTTGCAAATGATGTTGTTCTCTTAGATTTTGATTTTGTAATTTTTTCTCACGCACGTAAAACTAAAAAATGAATATTAAATTAATTAAAATTTTCAATCTTAATCGTTCTAATTTTTGAAAATTTCTAATTCCACGATCAAAATTTATGTTTGAAATGAAAATTTTACTTTTCTTAAACATTCTCGTTATTATGACACTCCTTTTTTTTCTCTCTCCATATTTTCATCAATAAATAATTTTTTACTTTTTTAAATAAAACACGTCGATATCAAAACAATTTTCTTTTTCTTTTAAACGTCCTTTAAATTTTCATTCACGATGTGATTCAAAAATAAAACACCTAAAAAGAAAAAGAAAATTTATTAATTAAATTTTAAAAATAAATTAATTAATAATAAACTACGGGGGTCATATATATATATATATATAGTCTCACATTTATAAACTTTCATTTGTTTATATAATTTTATCATAAAATAAAAAGTCCCCCCCTCCCCTCATTCCCCTCAAAAAAATTATAAATAAACATTACGTGAATGACTAATTATTTCGTGTGTGAAAGATGAATAAAAAAAAAAAAAAATTTTTTTTTTAAATTCAAAGTCTGGTTGAGTTGTTTTGTTGCCGACGTAGTTGTAACAAACAACAAGACATTATCAATTGTTTTGATTTTTTTTTTTTTTGGTTGTTCTGCGCAGACTCGACAAATCTCAATATAACACCAAACTAACATTTTACTACACATTTGTTTGTTGTCAACGTACGTGACGTGTTCGTTGTCTGCTTTTTTTTTTTTTTGTGATAAGTGTAATCGGAGTAAAATTTAAAAAAAAAAAATTTATTTTAAACTTTGACTTTGTTTTTTTTTAAAAAATTTTTTTTTCTCGTACTGTGTGTGTGTGGTAATGATTTGATTTATTTATTTATTTATTTATTTATTTACTTACGTTGTTTTCGTACGAGTGGATTATTTTTCTTACAAATGTTTACAAACAGAATTAAATTTTTCCTTATTTTTTCCTTTTTTTTTTTTTTTGTTGATTCATATTCGAATAAGCTGAAATTTTTTTCTTCCTCCCCCTCCCCGCCCGCCATCTTTCTTTCTTAAATATCTAAAATATAAAAATTAAACGTTATTAATAACAAAGTGATTTAATGTAATAATAATAATAATAATAATTGAATCCAATATTGTATATATATATATTGTGTGCGTTTAATAACATTTTTTTTTGTTGCATTTCATTATTATTATTATTATTATTATTATTATTATTATTATTATTTATAAAGATTTGGGAATTCCCAGTTAAAATTTTTCATCGACATGAAATTTTAATCATTTACCTTATCAAAAAGTGTTTCTTTCCTCTTTTTCCACAATGAATCAAATTAAATTTTTTATTCAATTTAAAAAATTTTCATGGAAATTTCCAGAAAAATATTCGATGATATAGATAATAATAATCATTTGGTTCTTAATCGTATTCTTCTCCCTGAAAAAAAAAAATAAATAAATAAATAAATAATTAGTAGTGTTTTGATTGATTCGTGTCAAATTGAATATTTTTTTTTTTTTTTTTTTGATTTGAGGGTGTATTTCAAAGGAAAAAACCTTAACAAACAAACAAACAAAGGAAAATTACATTGATTGTGTAATAAAGTGTTGTAGTAACAGAAAGAGGAAAATAAAAAATAAAAAAATAGACTATAAATAAAACGATGAATAACCAAGTTTTAAACGGAGTGAAATTAATGGAAACGGAAAAAACAGATGAAATAAGAGAAAAAGGTTACAACATATGCAGAGAATATTTAAACGGTGCCTGGGGATTGATAACACCTGATGAATTCATAATAAAAAAATTAAGGTACGGTTTTTTTTTTTTTTTTTGGGGAAGGGGGGGGGGAAATTTTTTAAATTCTTTCCTTCGTGACGTCACAAATTTGTTTCGTTTTCTTCCAATTTAAAAAAATTTTATTTTTGGCTACTAAACTCTCATATCTAATGCCAAAAAACGATTTCTCTTTTTAATTTCGTTTTATTTATTATTAATAATAATAATAATTATTATTATTATTCCTGTAACGTATATAATTTAATGTGGTGGCGAGCATGGGGGAGGTGATGGAGGGGGAGGGGAGGGGGAAAGATGTTCGTGCGTAAATGGGAATTAATTTTACTGGAATTTTTATTTTTAAAAAAAAAAAAATTAAAAAAATGACCAGGATATTGAATTTAATCAAGTCGACCGTGAATACCTGAAAACCTGTTTGTTTACTCACAAATTAAATTTAAATTTTTTTATTTTATTTATTATATTGATAATAATAATTGACGTCGAAGAAGAACAATGAACGACTAACGACTATTTGAACTAATTAAATACAAATTTGAATTTTTTTTTTTTTTTTTCAAAACTCTGAAAATCATTTGTGTCAATAATAATAATAATAATAATAAGAAAGTTTTTACGTCATTCATTCGAATAATATTTTTTTTTATATAAATGTAATATCGATTATCTAATCGTAGTGAGATTACCTGGTTTTAAAATGTTTTGTAGAAAAGGAAAGAAAATAACCGATGATGATGACGTTATCAAAGGTATTAACGAACATTTCGAGATATTATTATTATTATTAGTTTGAGTGCGTTTTTCAATAGAAAAAAAAAATAAAGAATTTACGTCACGAACCTGTTTCCATTTTTCTTTAAAAAAAATTTGTTTGTTCTCTTTTTATAAATATTCCTCTTTCGTCAAAAGCTTGTTTTGTTTTGTTTGTTTCTCCATTTTAAAAATTCATAAACTTGTTTCTTTTTTTTCGTATTGTATGTGTAGATTAACGTGAGAAGAATATTTTTTTCCTTTTTTTCCTTTGTTTGAATAAATCTGAAAGAAAATAAAAATTTTTTTTTTTTTTTTAATAAGCCAAATCATCGTTTTATAACATTATTATTATTAGTATGTACGTTATTAATTTCGCAAGAAAGAAAATTTCTAATTGCAAAATCCACGGGGGGCATTAAGAAAAAAAATTCCTCCCCAACGTCTTGCATTATTTTCTAGATATTTCTTTGAGGGGGGGAACATTACATATTCAAACATTTGATGAATACTCACGACATGAATATTTTAAAAAAATCACACATGTAGAAAAAATTATTATTATTATTATTCAACTCGTTTTTTATTATTATTATGTTCTTGTAATCTCAATTACTTTTTTTTATTTCATCGAATAATAATAATAATAATAAAAGAATCGAATGGTTGAATAAACTTCGTAGAAAATCGTGGAAAAGAGAAAAAAAACCTTGAAAATGATTATACGTATTTATATACATATAATTTTTTTTTTCTCCCTTGCCATTTTGAATAATTTTTTTTTTTTCTCTTTTTTGTGCAGTGGAGGATTAAGTAATTTCTTATATCTTTGCGCATTGCCAGACAATCGATCTCCGATTGGTGACGAGCCTACAAAAGTTTTATTAAGAATTTACGGTCAAGATCATTCTGACGCACAAACTAAATTCATAACAGAATGCGTTATATTTACATTGTTATCGGAAAACAACAGAGGGCCAAGACTGTATGGTGTTTTTCCAGGGGGACGTTTGGAAGAATACATACCGGTGAGATTTAACCCCTCCCCCTATCTCCTCCCTCCTTCTTTCTCCTCCTTCCTCCTCCTTCCTCCTTCTATCTCCTCCTTTCTCCTCCTTCCTCCCCTGTCTCCTCCTTCCTCCCCTGTCTCCTCCTTCCTCCCCGTTTCAACATCAAGTTATATACTAGTCACAAAATTTTATAAAAAACTTGTTTCTCACAAACCTGTTAAATTTTTTTAAAGGCGAGACCTTTGAGCACGGATGAACTTTCCGATGATAATCTTAGTCTCGTGATTGCTGATTCAATTGCTGAAATTCATTCCATGAATGTTCCTCTATCGAAAGAACCAAGATGGTTATGGGGTTCAATCGAAAGGTAAGTAAATAATTACTTTATTATTATTTTTCTCATCATCTTATTGAGTAAAAATTTACCTGAAAAGAGAGTAAGAGAGAGAGGTATATATATAAAAATAATTTATTTAATAAAAGTGTGAAGAAAAAAAAATAATAATGATAATAATAATAATAATAATAACCTTGAATGTAGCGTTGTTGTGTGTGTGTTGTGTGCACATAAATTTTTCGCTACCTTAGCCTAAACATTTTCTTTCTTTTTTTAATGTGGTAATTTTTTGTGACGTCATTTTTTAGAGAAAAAAAATTTATGTGAAACTTCACGTATAAAAAAATTAATGTTTAGCGCAGGTTAAATTGTAAGTATAACAAAAGTTTAATAACTTTCCTGCAATTGTAAAAAAAAAAAAAAAAAAAAATTACTTTGAATGTTTTATGTTTGAACATAACATGAATGATCTGTTTTATAAAATTAATATTGTAACATTTAATTAACGTGAGACCACGAAACAAACATGGAAACATTACAAACATAATTAATTTGTGAAGAATTTCATAATAATTGTTGTTGTTTTCTGTTATAAACATCGAACGGATTTCGATTTAATTGACGATTGTAAGTTTTTAACTATCAAGTGACTTGTAACAACGATTCGCATTCATTTTTTATTTATTTACGATTTTAAAATGTCATACCCATAACACACCGATAATGTTTTAAAAAGTAGATTAGAAAAACATAATCGTTAACGATAGTAACAAACGTTTCACGTTAGTATATATATTTTCACACTCGAAACAATCGATAATTTTTTTTTTTTTCCTTCCTATCAGGTTCCTATCAGGTTGTCATTTTTTTTTAAATATAAAATAAATAGTATGATTCTTCTTTTTACTCACTCATTGGTTCTAGATAATACGTTTAATTAGTTTTAACCTCTTGGCAGCATGTTGAGTAATAGTTGAAACAAAACAATATAATGAGTAGTAGTAGAACAAGTCAAGTTACGATTGATTTTGGGAGACGAATTTTTATAGAGAGACAATTTTTCGACATATTGATTCAATTAAATTAAATTTAACCTGAAACAAAAAAGAGGAAAAAAAAAAAAAATTAATTACGATGTGATTCATAATCGTTTCACATTTTTTTACAAATATGTTCCCTGACCTGCACACTCTTTAACTTTAGGCTAAGAAAAAACAATTTGTGGTGTTGATGATGATGATATCTTGTTGTATATATATTAATTATGACACGTAATTTCCGGTTTTCAAAAACTTTTTTTTTTTTTTTAATGATTGTAAACTAAAAAATAAAAATGGTTGTCAATATAAAATTCGTTTTTTTATAAAATAAAATTAAAATAAAATTAAACAACGTGTTCGAAATTAATAAATTTTTTTTTTAAATTCGAGTTCGAAAAAAAATTATATATATAAAAAAAAAAAAAAACAAACGTTTAAAGTTTGATTTTTTTTTTTTTTTTTAAACAAAAATTGTTTAATTTTATTTTAATATTTAATTTGTGTTTGCTTAATGGTTGTAAACCGAAGGAATTTACAGAGATACATCACCAAGAGAAGAGACAATTGTTAAGAAGTGGAAACAGCAAACATCATCAGGTTATGAAGGAAGAATGTACAGAATTTAACATGGCGTCATCAATTTCTGTACGGTTATTAAATGGCCACCAAAGTCGATCGCAAAGAACTTTTTGGTCAATCTCATCTGCTTCAGACGAGAGACTTTTATCATCAGTAATCATATTATTAATTCTATTAATTTTAATTAAATTATAATTCTTTTGTGTGTACCGGTTCAACGTTAATTATGTCATTATAATAATTTATGACGTGGTTTGAAAAATAATAATTCAAAAGAAATAATTTTTGTACCTGAAAAAAAAAAAACAGACATTATTTTTCTATAAATCATTTTAAATAATAATAATAATAATAAATTCGGGTAAATTAATCACCCGCATACCCACCATAAAAAAAAAAAAAAATCCTCTTTAAGTCTTTGACATTTGAAAAAAATCAATTTCACCCATTTAGGAAAAACCTAAAGAAAATTTATAATTTCTTACCTTTTTAAGGAAAAAATTTTACAATTTTTCTTATATTTCAGTTGGCTGAGAAAACTTGAAAACAAGAAAGAAGTACTCAAAGTGAATAATTTACTTGGTAACGACTTGAAAGAAGAATTAAGATGGTTAAGAAATTACTTGTCAACAATTAGATCTCCTGTTGTTTTCTGTCATAACGATCTGCAAGAAGGAAACATATTAAAAAAGACAAATGTAAATTTTAAAAAATAAAAAAAATTTCACATAAAAAAAAATAATTCGTTGTTAATTGTTTGCTTTTATACTTAACAGGTTGATGAAACAAATCAAAAAACTAAAAATTTAATGATAATAGATTTTGAATATTGTTCGTATAACTACAGAGGATTTGATTTGGCTAATCATTTTTGCGAAACAATGTACGATTATACAAACGAAGAGAGGCCATATT
>NW_002987763.1:191732-216194 GCF_000006295.1 Pediculus humanus corporis | reverse complement strand
AAGTGAGTTTACAATTTAAAATAAACCAAATAACAAACAAATTTTAACAAAATAAATAAATAAAAAATAATTACAAATAAATTTTCAAATCCGTAAAAGTATTGATTCAATAAGAAGAAACTATGAAATTGTTCTAACGAACGAAATCGAAATTCGGAACTTTCTAGAATGTCGCGATTTCGGATTTCATCGTTACCAACGTAAAAAATTTTCAAAAAAAAAAAAAAAATGGCGGTTTTTTGCGTTAATCGTTAAAACTACGACATACAAAAAATTACATTTGGATTTTAGAAAAAATTTTTTTCATGCAACTTTTTTTTTGCAACTTTTTTTTTGCAACTTTTTTTTTGCAACTTGGTGAAAAATTTCAAGATAATAATACTTTTTGATAACAATAAAAAAAAGTTGATACATCATAATTTTAAGAAATCCTTTGATAAGTATTAAAATGAGCGGAAATCCGTTAGTAAATAAAACAACAATGAAAAAAAAATGCAAGATAAGCAAAAAAAATTTTTAACGTATGGCATTACATTTTACAACATTTTGTTAAATTAGTTTTAATATTTATATTCTTTGTGTTTGTTTGATGTAAAAAGTGGATGAATCATACGAAACGTTTTATCACGTATACATATATAAGTTAATAAATGAGATTTTAATGTACCAACGGTTTTGTTCGTTAAAAAGTAACAATAATAATAATTTTTTTTTTTTTTTTGTTGTTGTTGTTGTTTCAAACAGGAAAAATTCGTACGAAGATATTTATCCAAATTAAACAAATCTGATGGTGACGTATCAGATGAAGAAGTTGATGATGTATTAAAAGAAATTCGTGCATATACACTTGCTTCTCATATGTATTGGGGTATATGGAGTGTTGTTAATTCAGTGACAGCATTGATTGATTTTGATTATTGGGTAATAATAATAATAATAATAAATATTAACATTTACAAAATTGAATTAAATAACTACCTTTAAATATTGTTAGTTTAATTAATGTCAGATAAATTTATCAGCTAAAGGACACACATATATTGTAATTACATTAAAAATATCAAATGAAATTAATTGAGCAATGCAAAAGATTTGTTGTTAACATTTATTAATTATAATAATTTATTTTTTTTTTTGTTTGATTTTAGAGTTATGGAAAATATAGATTCAATGCATATTTAAATCATAAAATGTCTCTGTTTGAAGATGAAGAAGAAGAATCTCAATTAATTGTTGTTGATTCAGTTTTACAAAGAACAGAAGGTAAAGATGGCATTACAATTCCACGTGCAAGATCATCATCACTAATAGAAACAAATTAATTATAAAATATGTGAATTGATTTTATTTGGATTTTGCCAAATAATTTTTTCAAGTGCATGCACAATTGAATCCTTGTAAAAGATGAGAGTGAATGATTGATTGAGATTATGTGCAAAAAATGTCGTCGATACGTTTTTTTTTTTACATGTGATTATAAAAAAAAAAAAATTAAAATGTATATTATTTAATTCTATGTTTTTTTTTTGTAAATCATTACTTGAATTATTAACTATGTATACATATAATGTAATAATTGAATTGAAAGCAGAAAAAAACAGAAAATGAATAGAAATTTCAAAAGACTCTCCTTCCCCTCCCCCACCCAATGATTTTTGATTAATGTATAAGGGAAAATTTAAAAAAAAAAAAAAAAAGAAAAGGCACGTCACAATTGGAAATTAATAAAACTATTTTAAATTTATAATTACTATCATCACCATCATCATGAGGAGTTTAATTTCTATTGCAAATTACTTTTCCTACCCATAAAATTCATCCATTTTAACCTTTGACCTAATAAAAATAATCAGCATTTTGTTTTTTTTTTTGTGAATTTGTTATAAAAGGAAAATTGCAGAAAGCGTACAAAAACGTTTATAACAAAATAATTTTTTTTCTCAATAATATTTGTTAATGATTAATGTTTTTATTATTTACTTACAATATTATTAACAATAAACAAAAAAAAATTTTAATTTTTTATTTAAAAAAGGAAAAACGACCCTTTTTCAATAGTAATTTGCAATGAGAAATTTTAAATTTTTGGAATATTGGAAGAAAAACGTTTATTTAGAACTTTAATAATTAAATAGAATTTTTCCTGTTTTTTGGAACGTACATAAAATAGGGAACCACGTCAAGATTGAAGTTTCGTTGCAAACTAATAAATGACCATTTTTGCATATTGAAATGAAAAAATAATAATAATAATAATAATGGAAAATTTTTAAAACACACAATTCCTATCCATATTTCGTCATTTTAAAATTTTTTCATACATAAAGAATCGACTAATTTGATTTATTCGTTATGTTTAATTAATATTTATACTTTCAACCTTTAATAACATTAAGTCATATTAAGTAAAATAAAAAAATTATGCAAAATGTCCAATCATCCTTTACAAAACAAAACACATCATTGTTTAAAAAAAAAAAAAAAAAAATTTTTTTATTTACTTTCAAGAATTTTTCAAGAACTTGTTGAAGAAAAAAAAAAAAAATTAAATTGTTTAAGCAAATAAATTTAATAAAAAAAAAAAATTTCAAATTTAAATTATTCATGTTTACTTATTTGATCACAATGATGTGTTATTGTTTAACAACAACAACAACAACAAAAAAACTTGAAATCTATTTAAATATTAATGTAAGGTTTAGGCCAAATGATTTCATTAGATTTTTTAATTAGTATTTTTATAAATGCCCACTCTGAACATTTTCCTAATGTGAAATAATAATAATAAATTCATGCAAATTGTTATTAGTAATGAAAAACCAAAAAAAGCAATATTACCCTTTGGTTATGTAATAATAATAATGATGATGATTAGAATTTGAATGTCTTGGGTTTATTCTTTAGTGAAAATGTATCAAACATAGTAAATTATGTTAATAAATAACTTTTGTACCAATTAAATAAGTTAATGTTTATTTTTCTTACCTTTTTTTCCCCCCATGTTTTTTGTATGACATAATTGACTTTCAATACTTGATGACTCTTTTAGATGTTCCATAATTATTTCAAAGATGATGATGATGATGATTAACTATTAAATAAAAGAAAATAATCATTAAACAATATAATATAAATATTTATATAAACTAATAATTATCACTGGCAAAAATAAAAAAAAAAAGGTAACCAAATTAATGTAATGATTGATTGCAATTTTCAAAAAAGAATTTTTTAGTCATGCCATTGGTCTTTTTATTTAAAATTTAAAAAAATAACAATATTAGTTCTTGTACATACTGATTCCATATGCAAACAATAATAATCAATATTAATTATAAAAAAAAAAAAAAAAACAAGAAAGTAAATTATGCAGGACTTACTCTAGGTTAATTTTATCTAGGTTAGCAAGGTAATTTTTTTTTTGTTCCCCCTTTTTTTTTTAAGGAAATTAATGATTCAATTTATGAATAGATGAAATGATATATTAGGTTTAATACTTCAATTAATGATAATTTTATTCACTTGACGATATCGTTTTGTAAAGTGCAAAAGGTTTTCTTGAATTTGTCATTTAGTAAACGTAACGTTATAGACCTACCTTGATTTAATCTGGTACGAAGAAAGCGGGTTGAAGTGAGGCATACAAGGTAAGAAAAAATAAATACTCGTTAAAATAAAATAATTTGATTTTCTTTTTTAACATATAAATAATTATATTTTGCATAAAATACGAAATTTAATCGTTAAGCAAAAATTATAATACTTAGATTCGTTAGGAAAATTTTATTGAAAATTAAACGGGTTCTGATTGGTCGACGAGATTCGCGTTCCGGAACGCTTTCGTTCGTTTGAATTCAAATTTGAAAAAAAGTGCGAACAAAGTACAAGTTGAAAATTATTTCAGTGTTCGCGTATCATTCGACGTAATTGATATATTTGAAAAATCATTTTGTTTTTTTTTTTTTTTTTTTTTTGAAATAATAATTTTGTGTTTTAAAAAACGACGGTTTTATAAATGATATAAACTTGTGAAGGAAAGTATTTAATATTTAAATAATATTTTTTTTAAATAAATAAATATTAATAATACTTTTTTCTTTAAAAAAAAACCGTTAATTTTTTAAATATGACGATCGACCGTTAGAAATGATTTAAATGGAGAAAGACTTTATTAAATAAATTTATTTAGTTAATTACAATTAATTATCGATAAGAAAAAATTATATTTTAAAAGGAAAAAATTATTTTATATTTCGAAATGAATTTTCATATAGTTTTTCCCGTTATTTAAAAAGAAAAAATAAATTATTAGTGAATTTTTAAAAATTGATTTAAACTTTGATTGTTTGCAACAAAAAAAAAAGTAATAATAATAATAATTTTTTTGCATTTGTGTAGATGACTGTTTTAGAAGGGCAAGATATTTTCGTTGAAGATTTTATAAAACAAGAAGAATTAATAAAAGATTCATTGCAACCCAGTGAAATACAAAAATTTTATGAAAATTCAACAATTTTATTAACCGGTGCAACTGGATTTCTGGGGAAAATATTATTAGAAAAATTATTGAGGTAAAACATAAACTTGTTTCACAAAAAAGAAAGAAAAATTTCTTTTATAAGAGAAATTTATTTATTTTTTTAAATTTTTTTTTACAGATCATGTCCGAAAATTAAAACAATTTACGTTTTATTAAGATGTAAAAAGGGAAAATCAATCGAAAAAAGAATGGAAGAAGAGTTTAAAGAACCGGTTCGTTAAAAAAAATTTTAAATTAACGTTTTTTTTTTTTTTTTTTTTTTTTTTTTTTTTCGTAACTTAAATAAACAGTTAAAAGGAAATATTATTATTAACGTCGAAATTAATTTATATAAAATATTTAATATGAAAAATATTAGTCTTTAACTTATCAATGATTTTCTCTCTCTCTCAATGATTTTATGGAATTGTAATTAAATTTCAATTTAATTATTACAATTAAGAGAAGACATGAGTTTAATTTTTTTTTTTAATTAGATATACGAAATGCTATTGAGAAAATATCCAAATTGCATGGAAAAAATAAAATTAATCAATTCGGATCTTAGTCAAGATGAAATATTATCACCAGAAGATAGGAAAAAATTAATAAAAGACGTTAGTATTGTCATACATTGTGCTGCAACCGTTAGATTTGATGAAAAATTACGTCACGCATTTAAAACAAATGTTAATTCGACAAAATATTTTTTAACAATGGCAAAAGAAATGAAAAATTTAAAAGTGAGTGTTAATTTAATTTTTAAAACAATTTGTTAATAAATACATAAATTTAAACGTGTAAATCTTTCATTATTATTATTATTTTTTTTTTTTTTTTTAAGGTTTTCATTCATGTTTCAACAGCTTATTCAAATTGCGTTTTAAGAGAAATTCCAGAAAAAGTTGTTAAACACAAATATAATTATAAAAAAATGAACGATCTTATTAATTCTATAGATGATGATTTATTAGATAAAATAACGCCTCAGTAAGTGCAAGGGTTATCCAAAAACTTTATGTTTTTTTTATTATTATTATTATTAATTCTTTTATGTTTTTTTTTTTTTAGAATACTTGATAATTGGACAAATACTTACGTATTTACGAAATCCATAGCAGAAGGAACAGTTCAAGAATATGGCAAAGGATTACCTGTTGGCATATTTAGACCGAGCATAGGTTGGATTAGTCTAAATTTATATACCTGAAAAAATAAAATAATTAAACTTTATTAATAATAATAATAAAATTTTTTTTTTTAGTTATTAGTACGTACAGAGAACCGTTAAGAAATTGGGTTAATAATTATTACGGTCCTCAAGGTGTCGTTTTTGGTGCGGGTATCGGATTGTTAAGAACATTTTTATGCGATGAAAATAATATTGCCGATATGGTACCCGTGGATATGGTTTGTAATGCAATTATTGCAATGGCTTGGGATGTTGCACAAATAAAGTAAATAAATAAATAAAATTTAATTTTTTTTAAATTTAATTATTATAAAAATAATAATGATGATACTTTTTTGTTCAGGAATGAAAATCCAAATTTCGAACAATTAACATGGAAAGATGATGTAAAAGATGATAATAATTCAAATGATAATGATAATGATGATTTAATTGTTATGAATTACGTATCGTCGAATAAAAATCCAATAAGTTGGGGAAAATTTTTGGATTTAAATTACGAATTCCGACATGAAAGTTATTCAAAAGTAATGCTTTGGCATTCATCATTAACGTAAGAAAAATATTAATTTATTATTATTATTATTTTATTAGCGTTCAAAAAAACGATATTTTTATGATTATTATTATTTTTTTTTTCCAGACTCCATAAGAATGTTTATGTATATAATGTTACGAAAATTTTCAATCACATAATTCCAGCAATTATCGGGGATTCAATTGCAAGAATGATGGGAAAAAAACCTATGTACGTAATAAACAAAACAAAATATCAAATATTTAAATGTTAACAAAAAATTTAACAATTTTCATATTTATTTCATCAGGTTAATGAAAGCTTATGAAAAAATTCATAGATTTTCAAAAATAATAGCATATTTTTGTTTAAACACGTGGAAATTCGAAGAAAAAGCAACGACAAATCTCTGGAATAAAATGTCGGACAAAGATAAAGAAATTTTCTTTTTCAACATAGAAGAATTGGATTGGAATTTTTATTTGCGTAATTATTTAAAAGGATTAAGAGTGTATTTAGCTAAGGATGATTTGAGCACGCTACCGGAAGGCCGTAGAAAAGCAAAAAAGTATTTAATTGTTCCATTTTTTTTTTTTTTTTTAATTTAAATCCCATTTTAAATTTTTTTTGTCTTTACAGATTATTTATAGCTCATTACACTTTAGTCACGTTACTTTATTTGCTGGGACTTTATATATTGTGGCGAATTTATTCTATCATATTTTAAAAAGAAACGGAAAAATAATTATTACCTTATGTAAAAACGTCGTTTTCTAACAATCCCTTTAAACGTATTATAATATATAGTATATGTAAAATAAATTAAAATTTTTTTAAAATCCAATTTCCACAATAAACAAAACGTTAAATCGTTAATTTTCCCTTTAAAAAATAATAATAATAATAATACCGTTGTAATAATAATAATAATAATAATAATACTATGAATAAAAAATGTTATGAATAATATTTATATATATATTTTTTTTCCTCTCCAAAAAATTTTAAATTATTAATAAATTTTTTTTTTTTATATATTTATAAAAATTAACACATGTAATATAATAATAATAATAATAACGAGATTATTATACGTATAAGATACCATATAAATAATATATATATAAGTTAACCATCACAATTTATTTATTGCACAATTTTAATAATTAAATAAATAAATAAATAAATAATAATAATAATAAAAATAATAATAATTCGATTGATTAAATAAATATTTACGTATGATAATATATATATATTGCACGATGCTATTGAATAAAATTAATGAAAAATAATACTGCTGTCGTCTTTTTGGTTAAGAGTAAAAATTAATTTAGTTAATACTTATTTTTTATTTTTTTTTTTTTTCATCGTTATTAATTTAAATTTATGTTTTAATTTTTGTTATAGTGATTATTAATTACTCCTCGTTATTCTCATCATTTATTAAACTATTAAAATCCGATCCGATACGTGGTGTAATTTGTGTAAAATAAATAATTCTGGAAGGAAAAAAAAAAAAAAAAAAACAAAAAATTTCTTAAAACGGTGCCTCGAATGAAAAACCGTGAAAATGAAAAAACGGTGCCTTAAAAACTTACGCGTAAATTATTATTATGGTCACATAAATAGATATGCTTAAAAAAAATATGGCGGATGGAAAAGATAGTAATGTGTAATTGTATAGTATCGTGTATAAAGGAGCTATGGCCACCGGTAAAACACATTCACTCGTTGTTGTCAATGAGAAAACTTTACCTAAAATAAATTTAAGCAACTTTCCGTTAAATATTCAACGTTAATATTAGTTAATTCGATTAAAAACAAATACCTATATCCTTTTCCGGTACGTATTTACTAATTAAAGCTCTTCCTGCTGGACCGCATAATCCGCCAAATATTTTTATGAGGCCCACGTAATATAAAAGTTTCGAAGCGTTGGACGGTATGAACGTGATAAATAAATCACTTAAAGCGAGCGTGACATATGCTAAAATGGCTATGAAAACGTCGTTTATTTTTAAATATTTCATAAAAATAAAACTTCCGAGTAAAAGACCTGAAATGATCACGAAGTATTTACAAGAGTGCAAAAAAAAACAATATCATCATCATCATCATCATCATTAACCTATTAAATTTAATGTTTCCGATGCGGATACCCATTCGGAATAATCTAAAATCGTCCAATTAAATTTAATTCTTGTAAATAAATATTTAACGTTTGATTCTCCCTCCAAAACGGATATTGTAAATGATAAAGAAGCTACAACTAAAAAAACTATCGTTCTGTTAAAATTTTCCTTTTTTTTAAAACATGCCCAATATATTTCTTTTAATAATTTCAAATCGAACAAATTAGTTATTTTATTCTCATCATCCTGTAAAATAAAAAGTTTAATTGTTTATTATAAAAATTTATTTTATTGCGATATAATAAAATATTTTTAAGCAATGTCTCTCACATTGTTCGGTTTGACAGTTTCAGCGATAAAAAAATATCCACAAACTGCAGCGATTAAATTTATAACGGCTGATAATCCAAACACTATCACATAACCATTTCCTTTAGAAATTTTAACTATGAGAGGACTTAATAAAATACCTGCTATACTGCTCAAGCAAATAACAGCTTCGAAAATACAAATTCTGCAAAAACGAAAACCTTAATCCATCGAATATGATAAACGATGATCAAACATTGGTGAAATTTTGTCATATTATTAACATAAGTTTAAAAGTTGTAAATTGTTAATTAAAAAAAAAAAGGCACACATACCTTAGAGATCGTTGAGCTTCTGTCGAAGTATCACATATGTATGAAAACGAAGCAGCCATTAAATTAACAAATCCTCCAGTTAGTGCGACAGGTATGATGGTTAAAAGCGTAACCATCGGATGGAGATTTGGAATAATAGAAAATATCACCAACAGGAAATTTTTTAATGCAAAACCTATGATAAAAAATTAAATTTAATATTTTTTTTTAAAATTATGTAATGAAAATAAACACAACTTACCTAAAGCAGGCACCACAAGTAATAATTTTCTGCCATTTATGTCACTCCAAGGACCTAAAAATAATGATGTGACAGCAGGGATAAATGTGGAAAATGAGGTCATTCCAGTTAAAATTGCAGATGCATATGGTTGAACCAAGGCTTCAACGTTACTCGAATTGGTATTATTTATGCTCTTGCAAACGGATTGATTAAAGTGAAAATGATTTTCGCAAGTTTTTAACATAACATAATTTGTCATCATGATGCCTGAAAAATAATAATTACATTATACAGTAAATAAAGAAAATTCAAAAACGAAAAAAAAAAGGTAAGTAAAAAAAATTTTAAATTAAAATAATTGTATTTTATTAAAAGTTTGATAATTTAATATTGGTTTGTATTGAAAACATTGACGGATTGAAATACAAAGTAATTTTTATCAAGTCTTACCTGTAATATTTTCCGCAATAAATATAAAGAATATAAAAGGTTCTATGGTAATAAAACATTTTGTTTTATCTTTAACGGTGTTACTGACTACTTCAAGTTCATTGGAACGTTCATCTCTTGTTTCGTTAATTTTATGATTAGAATTACTTAATCTGGTATCAGTATCGGATTCCAGGCGTTCCATGTCTTCTTAAATATTGTATTTCGTAAATTATTTATCAAAATGTACCTGAAATACAATTCTAACATTAATTAAATAGTAAATCTCACGAGATACCACATAATGACCACGAAACAAAGGTATTTGACAAGTATCGTAATTGATACGTACTCACCGAAACCGTATATAAATTTTAAAAAATTAAATTTTAAACAGTCAAAGTCTACAAAATAACTAATAAACATTTTAAAATAAAATATTTAATTAAATAAAACTTTTAAAATAAAATGACACATTAAACTAGATATTTAAAAACCAGATAAAACAAGTGAACATTTTTAAAATCCGGATTATAAAATTACATTGACGCTACGTTACGACGACAGTGCTGCCAACTTTTTGCTGGCGCGAATTTATCAAACGTTTAAAATTTCTTTTATAACCGCTGCGAAACTATTTTATTACAATTTATTTATATGTTTTTTTTATAAAAAATTAAATTTAAACAAATAATTTATGTGACAAATAAAAACTTTTTTAAAAATTGCAAAAAAAAAGTCATTGATAAAAAATTAAATACGAATATTGAATTTATAAAAATAAAATAAAACACTTTTAAAAATAATATTGATTTAAAAGGTGTGAAAAAATTAATAATAGATATAAAAAGTTATACAAAATGTTAAAATTTTTTCTTTTTAAAGGCACAATTAAATAATTAATGTTCAATTAAAATATATTTTTAGAAAAAAAAAAAAAAAACAGATTATGAAATAAATGTGTTAAATATATATATATATATGTATAAATATATCTTGAATATTTCTTTGGTTAGTTGTCAAAAAATACAGATTACTATAATCTTTTTTTTTTTTTTTTTTTTTTTTTCCAACGAATAACAACAGTATACAAATAAAAAAAAAAATCTATGATAATAATTTGAATGATTTCTATATAAATAAGCACTTTGGTTAATAGACATATTTATATCAAAGATTTCGATTGCATACTAGTCCCAATGATTTAATGTCGCAACTTACAATATACATATCATTAATTAAATAACAAATAAATGATTACAGTAATATTGTTTTTTCATTTAAATAACAATATAATAAAGACTTTAATATATAAAATGATTTAATTATTCATTTATCGAAAACTTTCCTTTTTTTGAAAATTTAGTACTCGGCACTCACACTCAACAAAGCACCGCCAATTTCGCTTTTGATTCTCACGTAGGTTATTATTAATTTATAATAAAATTATTATTTTCCCACGGCCAAATTCTTCATTGTTGACCCCATCTTTAATTTTGCCAAATACACTAAAAAAATTGCTGACATACATTGCATAATACAACAAAAAAAAAAAAAAAAAATTAATTACTTTAATAACTTATCAAGGTTTTTCCTTTTTTTTTTTTTTTTTTCGATTTCAATATTTACAAAATAAATAAACATTATATATAAAAAAAAAAAAAAAGGGCAAAATATTATAAATGATGATTTTTTTTGGGGGTAGATATTAAAAATATCCAATACATCACCCAAATTTTTATATTGTAATAATAATTTTTTTTGCACGATTAACCTTTTCATAAAAATTACAACCTTTCTTCCCTCCCTTCCTCGAAAGGTACTTTTCTTTAGATTCTTATTTGCGATTGATTTTTATTAAAATATTATAATTTATACTAATTAAATCTTTTTTTTCATTATATATAAAAATGTAAATAAAAAGATTAATCAGTTAAAAATTGCCACAGATAAATTTTTCACTTTCTTTAAGTAAACTTTTGCTCATGAGGCACCCATTGAAAACTAATTATTATTATTAAATAATAATAATAACTTCACTGAACTTTATCGCTCACATCGATTAATTTAAATGCTTCATCTATAGCTTTTATCCATTCCAATGCTCTTGTTTTTGTCGTTTCAGGTCCTATCGAAAGTCTAAATCCGCCATTTTCATATGATATTTCTACAAAACCGCTACCTATAATCCAACATTGAAATATTTATTTTAAAAAAAATTAAATTATTCTTAAACCCCAATGCTTACAACTCAACTTACTATTTAATATTATTATTATTATTTTAAGAAAGAACTAATTAATACTTTAAGTTAAAATAGAATAAAAAAGAAAAGTACCATACCTTAATTATTTCTCACATGACAGCTTGTAATTAAAAGTGAAAATCGATACAAACTAATTTTATAAATTTTAATAAAAACCGCAAGCATAAATTTTTACCGATTGCCAGAAGTGTGATAAATGTGTAAATTTTGATTCTTTATGTGTGTGTGTATTCATTAAATGAATTCTAAATGTAATTTATAAGAAGTAACACATCTTACCTCTATCTAAATCAAGATCTACATTAAAATTTGTTATGGATTCCAGGGGCAGTGGTGGCAAATTGGCAGCACTGTCAAATTGTAGGTATTGATGATCTGCTGATAATTTGCAAATGCAAAGGCAAGTCGTAGAAGAACTACTTATGGGACTTAATAAAAATGTGGCACCTAAAAAGATTTACAAATAATTGTAAACAATATTTTATACCTACTTATCACCTCGAAAAATCCTTTTCTAAATGTTGTTTTAAAAAAAACTTACCGTTTGTTAAGGTTTTGATCCTTTTGTCAAAAAATTCAGTTTCTTGTTCTGTAATGTCAGCACAATTGTTGCATACTCTTACAGGATCGACAAAACTCATTCTAGGCAATGGAATTCTGTAACAACTGCATGACGAGCAGTAGATTCTTCCACATCTTCGACAATGATGCTAAAAATTGTTTTTTTTTTTTTTTTACATAACAAATTTTACATTTAAAAAATATCTGGCTAATAATAATAATAATAATTTTTT
Organism: Pediculus humanus corporis; assembly: GCF_000006295.1. NCBI lineage: Eukaryota > Metazoa > Arthropoda > Insecta > Psocodea > Pediculidae > Pediculus > Pediculus humanus. The sequence goes on along the minus strand of NW_002987763.1, from coordinate 203,475 downwards.
TTATTCAGACGGTTACAAAGGATAACATTATAAAAAATGATTGCTTGTCAAAAAAGCTTTACAATAAAAATTTTTTTTTTTTTCTTGTAAATTTTGTTTTACATAAAAGTGTAAATTTTTTTTAATTACCAATGAAGGACTTTTGTACAAAAAAATTAAAATGTTTAAAATTTTTAAATATTTTATAAATTTTAAGAAATACTATACAATCAATATTTATTTATCTACGTTATGCATTTGAGTTAGCTTTACATTTAAACTTAATTAACCCAATCAGGTCAAATTGTTTTATTATACATAGAGAGAATAAGGGTCATATAGAGTTAATGAAAGTTAATAAATTTTAAAAATTCCATTTAAAAAAAATTTTTTTACTTGCCTTTCTTTTGGTGAAGTTAAACTTTCCTTTACAGGACGTACAATGAGAAATCTATAAAATTAATTTTAAAAAAAATTTATTTTAATTTTAATTAAATTAATTATTATCACTGCATTATTTATATATAACTCTAATATGTTAATTACGATAACAATATTTTTCAAAAATTAATTTTAAATGTAATTAAAAATGTTTTAGCACCTCATTATCCGGTACCCAATAAGGTTCGCACAAGAGAAACGGACTTTTATATTTTTGATTAATTAAAACTATTCGTAATCCAGATTTAGATTTAATTAACTTTTTCCTATACAAATTCTCACTTAAGTTTGAATCCATTTTCAAATCAAATACATTGACAATATCATTTTTAAATTGACTATATAGTCTTCGTGTAATTAGAAGTTTAATGACACGATCATAGGCGTATACAAAATTTATTTGTAAACATTAAGGATAAGAAAAAAACAAACATATGTTTTCATTTTGTAATATACCATATTTTAAATTTCCTTTAATATTTTTTTTATAAAATATTAAAATAAATGTATTCCGTCTTATAATTATCAATTTTTTTTTGTTATAATTATTACAATCTGTAAAGGGGGATTTTAGATACCTACGCCATTGTTTATTTATACGTGTTTTCTGTGATTGCCAGTTTTAGTCTAATGTTTGAGAAAAAAATTCAAAATTTATGTCAATTTAGTTAAAAAAAAAAAATAAAATAATTTTTCTAAAATGACAGGAGATGAAGAAGTTAATGTTAGTGGGACTATGGACATTCCCACTACGAGTCCAAATAGGTATGGTTAAATACGTTTATTTTTTGTCCTAATTTCTAAAAAAAGAAATGAACTTTAAAGTTCATGGAATTTTTAAAACAATTTGATTCTAATTATATTATCAAATAGCATTCCGCATAATATACCAACCATACCAATTAATAAACTTTATTTAATTTACATTAAGTAAACTATTTAAACTACAATTAATGTTTTTGTTATTGAATATTTATGTATATAAATATGTGTGAATCAAAAAAAAATTTATTTGTTTCTAGTTTTTTCCAATTACCTCAGCAGTTGTACATGACAACTCCAGCAGCCAGAGAATGGATTGGACAAAAAAGAGAAAATGTTAGGCCTTGGACAACATTTATAAATACAAATAATTTTAAAACTCCTTCTAGTTTACCTCGTCTTAGTAAAAGAATAATGAGAAATATTGAATATTTTCAATCAAATTACCTTTTCGTTTTTGTCGGTTTAATTATATATTGCTTGTAAGCATTTATTATATATATATATATATTCAATTAATAAATTTAAAAAAAAAAAAAATTTAATACTCACAATAAAACAAATTTCTATTCTTAGGTTAACTTCACCCTTATTGCTTCTAGCAGTAGCTGTTAGTTTAGGAGTAGGATATAAATTATCTAAAAGACAAAATGAAAAAAAAACAATTATTTTAGGTCATGAATTAACTCTTGCACAACAATATGGTGTTGTCGCCATTTGTTCAATACCTTTATTCATTTGGGCTGGAGCAGGTGCTGCAGTTTTTTGGGTAATAGGTATGGCATAAAATTTTTTTTTTTTCGTATTTACAATTAAAAACCCAGACAGAGTTTTAAATTCTGTTTGTCGCCATAATAAAATTACTTTCGACAACATTTTACAATGTTCGGAAACAACAATAAAATCTAACCTAAAATATTTACACTATATGTAATACCTCTAACCTTGAACTTTAACATATAATATATTTTAAATATCGATAACAAACAAAATACTCACTCGCCATATTTATTGTAGCAATTTAATCTCTACAACTGACAAACATTTTATTTCAGGTGCTTCATTTATGATAATACGAATTCGAGCATCCGATGTGTATTCATCATTTTTAAGAACGATCGGATTAACTCTTTTAGCCATTATTATTATAATTAAGTGTTTCGTTGTTGATTTTTTATTTTTTTTTTGTTTATATTATACAGGGGCGTCGTTTTTCATCATAACTCTACACGCTGCATTTTTCAATATAGAGGCTGTTGTTAAATCTGAAGATTCGTTCGGACTTTTGGAGGAAGTATAAATTATCACTATAATATAAAAAAGAAAAGAAATTAATACTAATAATACTAATAATAATAATAATAATATTAGCTTTTTAAAAAATAAATTTCATCAGTCAACGGAAAAAAAAAAAAAAAATGTACATATATATATAAATTGATTGATGACGTCATGAGAACCATTTTTTAATAAGCTAATTAATTTGTTTGTCTTTAAACTAACAAATTTTTCTTCCTCATCTGTCTGAACAAAACTGAATAATTAATTAATTAATAATAATATAACTAACAATAATAATAATATATCTAACATTTTTTTTTTTCACAAACAATTTCATTTCATGTTTTGTTATTGATAAAATATAATAAATTGTTATTTATTGACAATAATTAATTAGATAATAATATAATTTTATAAAATGATATTATATTGTGTAGTTTACATTCTCTTTTTTTTTTATATTAATATATTATAAATATATTATAGTGCCAAAAAGATCTGAAAAATTTTTAACGGTAGTAAATATAATTAATTCAAATAAAAAATATTAATTAAAAAAATTATTTTGTTAAAAATATAAATAATAAAAGTTTCATCGAGATATTTAAATTAAATTGTATTTTTTTAGAAATTATATTTTAATAATAATAATAGTAATAATAATAAAACAAAATTTATATTGAAATCTTTTTATTATTTTATTATTTCACATCCTGTCCCCCCCCCACTTTTTCAAACTCATTTAAATTATACAATAAAATTAATAATAAAAAACTTTTGTTATTTATTTATTTATTTAAATCGTTAAATGTTAAAAATAAAAAAAAAATTTAATAAATATAATTATATATAATAAAGCTAAATATACGTTTGGGTAATATTAATATTAATATATATATAAAAATTTCCTTGAGGTTTTAAATCCTTAAATTATTTAAATTATTTTATTAATTAAAATAATAATAATAAAAAAAAAAAAAAAAAAAAAAAATTTCGGTTAACTTTTCCATATTGAACTTTACACAAACAAAAAAAAAAAAAAAAGCACAAAATTTTCTCTTATTTAATAAAAAAAATAAATACATAATCAATAATTAATAAAAAAAAAATTAACAAATAATAAAAATAATGAATGAATAATAACAATAATAATAATAATTATTATTATTATTATTATTATTTTAATAAATCCCCATAAATTTCATAAAAGTATTTTGCTATTGTTGTGTAAAATGAAAATATATATTTTATTAAAGCTTCCAAATAATTTTTTTTTTTGTCAGGACCGTATCCAAACCTTTCTAACCGTTTTAATTTAATTTAATTTTTTTTTTAAATAATAATTTGACTAGATAAAATTTACGGGAGATTATTTATTTATTTATTTATTTATTTATTAAATTTATTTGAAATACTTTTTTTTTATATAAATTTTTTCCTCGTTTTATTATTATTATTATTTTGTTTTTATAATAAAATTAATAACGAAAAAACAATTTTTCTTTCTTTCTTACTTAAAATAATTAAAATATTTTAATATTTATTCTGTTAACTTAATAAACTTTTCTTTTTTTCTAATAACAAATAAATTATTTAAACAAAAAAAAAAAAAAATTGTTTAAATATCAGAGAGAATTTTTTATTTTAATTAATTAATTTATTTATTTTAAAACTTTACTTTTGTTTATTATTTTTTCAGGTACGAATTATTAATTTTAATTTTTTTTTTTCTCTTTCTAAAATTTCATTTTTCCTTTTCGACACGAATATATATATTTTCTTTGTTTTATTAACTATTAATTTTCCACGGATCCTATCGTATTAATATTTAAATTTTCCGATATTTTCCTCCTGTGTTTATCTCCTAATATCGGGGATATGACGTCGGATAATCGGGATATTCTCTCGTGAAATCGAACTCTGTCACGAGCCATTTGTTCCCAAGGTCCTAATCTGGCATTTCTATACGCGTGGTCCCAGGCTATTATTTTATTTACCTTCACGTTATTATTGAATTTCACCTGAGACAAAATTAAAAACAATGAAAAACAATCGAAAAATGTATTTTTCACTCTGCTCACTCATCACGTAGATAAACATTAATAAAAATAATAATAATAATAACATCACTTACCTTCTTTGAACTTTTACTTTTTACATCATCAACTTCATCATAATGTTTAGACCATTTTTCATTAGCTTTTATCACATTGATATTCACAGAGCAAAAATCCTGTAAATTAAAATTTTAAACGATTAGTAAATAGAAAATTTATAAAACTTGTCGTCGAGTCATTACAATGTTAATAAATAATGAAAATTTTTGATTTTCCTAATCGGCATGACAAAAATAATGCGAATGATTCTCTGAAAGGCAATAAAATTTATGTTATGTAAATATTATTTTTAATATATTAGTAATAAAACAAAACTTACATATTCATCAGCACTCCCATTTTCCTCGCTGTCATCATCATAAACGAAATCATCATCACTATCATCACTGCTATCATCATCATCATCATCAGTACTGCTGCTATTCTCGCTATCGAAATAATCATCAGGCTTGCACACAAAATAATCATTATTATTTAAAGTTCCATCATTTAAACTATCATCGAATACTATAAAACTTTCACTATCTGTACTTTCAACTGAACATTCCGATTGCATTCTTAACCTTTCATTTGTTAAAAATTTTTCCAAATGTTTTTTATTTTCATCGACATTATTTCTAATTATACTTTCGCTAATAAGGCCATTTAATGTAGTGTTGTTATCGTGTAATTTATCAAATTCACTTATATTCAATTTATCTGATACATTTTCATTTGTAGTTTTCATGAGGTTATCATTTGTTACAAAACAATCGCCATTGATTTCAGGTTTAATAATATTTTCGCTATTCGTTTCGACACCATTTGTTAATAATACATTATTACTATTTATATTGGTAGATGATAATTTATTATTATCAGTAGAACAACGAGTGTTATTCGTTTTGAGTACTTGAAAATTATTCATTCTATTATTTTTCATTTGAAAATTTTCACTTTTAAATGTACTATCACAATTATTTTCTAAGTTTTTAACAGGGATAGAAATTAAACATCCTATATTCATCATGTTAACCAACAAGTTATTTTCTTTTTCATCTCGTTGATCGACTTTATTATTTATAGTATATTTATCATAAGTCTCGGTATGAATTTTTTGAACACCGTACAAATTATCGCAATTTTTTTTAAATGAGGTATTTTCATGTTCAAATTTCCATGGATTTAATAGGTTTGATATCACTGCACTAAGATCATATGACATATTATGTTTTTTGTTGTTATTCATTTGACTCTTACTTCCAACAAATCCTCCGACAATGTAAGACAGTATCGAACTGCTTACATTCGAATAAGCTTTAGATGTAAATAATGAGGGACACTCGTGATGGATATTCGAATGAGTATCCTTACCACCATATAAATTATGTTTTCTTATCATTTTTTCTGTGTTAGTGTTAGAATGTAATATACAAGGTCGATGATCTAAATATAATGACTCCTTTTGGAATAAATCAATTCTACCACTTGATAATTTTAAATGTTTTTCTCCTTCTGAGAACACCATTGGAAATTTTTATAATTATTTTCAAATAAAAAAGAAAAAAATTTTACTGGAATAATAATAAAAAAAAAAAAAAACTAATGTTTTGCAAGACTTATTAATGTGTAGTATTGTATAATAAAAACTAATTTAACTAAAACTTTAATTAATTAATAAATTTGAAATAAAATAATTTCAATTTATACCATTTTTAAAAATTTAATTCTTTCAATGTCTATATGTTCAAAACAATCAATTAAATTTTTACTTAAGAAGCCATTACACTTTTGACACATATGCTTTTGTTTTTTTTTCATATAATTCAACGATTGCATCTTTTTTTTATTTATATTACGTACGACACATATACCATCATCAATTAAATTTTTCGAAATTAATTTTTCACTTTTAAGATACATTTTAAAACACTTGACACGCAATTTTATTTATTTATATATATTTATAAAATTAATATCTGTAATTTTTCTCCATCTTAAAAACGAATAATAACTATGACGTCATAAAAGCAAATGTTAGGGTCACGTGGACGTGAATTCCCTCACGCAATTATTTCCGTATAAAATATCTTTTTTTTTTTTTTTTTTTTAATTAATGACTCATTGATTTGAAAACTATGACGATTTTTAAAGTAATCTATTTAAATATGTTGCAAAAACTACATTTACGCCATTTGTATTATGAGATTGTAAAGAAATCATATTGTTTTCGAATGCATTAAACAATACCCTAATAAAAATGGCGGGAACGTTAAATTTGTATACTAGACGTTGACCTTGCGGTACAAATCCTTAGCCTATATCTTTTAAAAATACTTTCTTTTTAGAATATATAATTTAATTTATCTATTTTTAATACCAAAAATATGTCAAAATGATGCAATAAAATATTTTGGTGAAAAAATTTACACGTTTATAATTATTATTATTATTATTTTTATAGATAAATTTAAAAGAGTATCCTCCATCATTATTAAATTTTCCACTTTCCACATAATCATTACAATTAAAATAATTTTATTAAGTTCAGCCCCCTCCCCCTCCCCTCCCCTCTTCCAGATAAAGCGTATATTTACAAATAATTAAAATTTTTAAATAAATATTATTTAAAAAAAACGTATATTTATATAAAAAAAAATTAATTATAAAATAATAATAATATCTAGTGAGCAATATAAAAATATTTTAAATGTGTACAAAAGTAACTTTTTTTTGTTTTGTAGACAAAATCTACGAGTTTTGAGAAATCAAAAATTTATAACTACACAACTCTGTCATCATTCTTTTTTATCAACTATATTTACATTTAAACAATAATTCAAGTCGTTATTTTTTTCCAAATAATACAATGCCTCCGTGCATAATAATATAAATTCAATTTTTCCTCGTGATGACACCGAAGACCCGGCATTGTAACTAAAATTTAGGGGATCTAAAATGCACATCGGAGAAGTAAATAATGTTTTCAATTTCGATAACTGCATGTTGTGAAATTGTTTTTTGTACGATAAAGGAACATTCATCGATTCCGAATAAAAAGATATCCTTAAGAATAAAAAAAACAAAACAAAAAACAAAATAATAATAATATTCGAACCATAAAACATTTTAAACTTTTTTCGTTTTTTTTAACAAAAAATTATACGAGAAAAAACATTTTTTTTTTTTTTCTTACTTACCTCGATATTAATTTTCCATCAAGTGGAGATATAACGTATTCGTCATAATTAAAATGAATGTAAAATTCGAAAAAACCTTTTATTAAATCTAAAACGGAATTTGAATTTTTTATTCTGTACACATAATTAACAATGTTGTCATCGAAATCGCAATTCCAACCTGAAATTTTTCCAAACAAACAACAAAAACGATATCACTATTTAATCACTTTCTTAAAAAACAAAAAACCGTTAATAACAATTCGTTAAATTTTCGTCGTGGTACTAACCGGCAACAGTGTTACGTTTTCCAACGAATTTTTTTTCGAGTTCATCGACGGTTGGCAATATTGGTTGAGATAATCGTTGCAAATAAAAAACGACCATTAAAGTCAGTGCGAAACTCGATAAAATTGATTTTTTACCATAATCTTTTATCCAATATTTAACGAATAACATGATGGGTTTGACTCGTTCGTCTAAACTCGTGAAAAACCTTAGGGAAAAATTTAATAATGATGATATTTTATATACGAGGAAACGATAAAAAGAAAATTTTTTTTTTAAAAAATAATGATTCTTCCTCACTTACTTTATCAACCGTGAATTATTTACACTTAAACCGTTTTTAAATGATATGTCGCATTGTAAACCCGTCGAAATTTCTGTAAGAATCAATATGGGAACTATTGCTTTTCTCACGGGACATATTTTTGTAAATTGTCGCCGTTTTGATTTAAAGACCCTTCTCATTTTTTTTAAAGTAACGTTGAGAAAACGTCTGGTCGGAATTACCTCCTTTTCGTTATACAAATTACCTGAAACAAAAAAAAAAAAATTATCAGGATAGGAAGAACCATTTTTTTTTTTTTTAAATGAGCAAACATACAAAAAATCCTCACTCAAATAAATATCTGCATCGCTGTTACTATCGTAGTATAATCCCGTTGCTCTCGAACCGAATATTTTCAACGCGATATTTGGATAAATTTCATTTAATGCTTCCTCCATTTTTCCCAATAGAATATTTTCTTTTTTCCTATTTTTGATTATAAATTTTTCCGACGATGATTTCAAAATTAATTCATCCATTAAATTTTTCATAGCGTTTCTTTCCTTAATGAGTTTAACATCTTTTTTACCTAAATTTATTGATTGTTTCAACAAAAAAAATTTAAAAATAAATAAAATGAAATCGTCGTGTTATTTTCGCTCCCCTCCCCTCCCCACAAAAAAAAAAATAGTACATTTTTTTATCGCCTTCGATGTGTAAACTCTAAAATATAAATAAACGTCGTCGATTTTAATTTTTTTTCCATTTTCACCCAAAATATTAGGAGGTATACTTTCATCGTTAAAAAGTATCAGGAGTTTATAATTATTCCAAAATGTATTGACAATTATTCCATAATCGAGTAGATATCGATAAAGTTTCTGTAATATGACGTCATTTTTTACACCTAAAAAAATATATAATAATTAATGACCAGTCGTGATTAATAATAATAATAATAATAATAATAATAATAATAATAATAATAATAATAATAATAATCGTATCTTTACTTATCAATTATTTACAAATTTACCTGTTACTTCGAGCACTGTTACTCCCGGTACGGTTATTTCTTTTTTATTTTTCGATTTTTGATCATCGCCTGTGTGGAATTTTTGAATATTATTATTATTTAACAATAAACCCGATTTATAAATAAATAAATTTAATATTTACTTTGATTTTCATCATTGTTTTTCTCCTTCCTATCACTGTTACTGCTATCACCATTTTTAAAATTTTCCTTAACGACTCCATTTAATTTTTTTTTTCCAGAAACAAAATTTTTTTTTTTTACATTGATAGTTGAGTCAAATTTATGATTCGATACACTATTTTTTTCTAAGGAATTATTTATATTATTTGTGTCGGTTAATAATTTTTTACAATTCATGACATCCGCCTCTCCTTTTAATATTTTTGTATCCCTTTTTTTTTTCCTTTTTTTTTTATTTATTTCAGGTTGAATAGTTGTCATTGATTTTGAATCATTAACAGTTGAAAATTTTTTATTTTCATCATTATTATTTTTTTTCCTCTTGTTCTTCTTATTATTATTCTTATTATTATTCATACTATTTATTATTATTATTGTTCTCATACTGTTATTCTTATTATTATTCATACTATTTATTATTATTATTGTTCTCATACTGTTATTCTTATTATTATTCATACTATTTATTATTATTGTTCTCATACTGTTATTCATATTATTATTATTTTCGTTACTGTTGTTGTTACTATTATTATTTTTTTTGTTCCTGTTGTTCTTCTTCTTATTATTACTACTATTGTTACTATTTTCGTTACTGTTGTTGTTACTATTATTATTATTTTCGTTACTGTTGTTGTTAATATTATTACTACTGTTAAATTTAATTTCGTTACTGCTGTTCTTGTTATTACTACTACTATTATTATTATTTTTGTTATTGCTGTTGTTACTATTATTATTTTTTTTGTTCCTGTTTTTCTTCTTATTATTATTACTACTATTGTTACTATTTTCGTTACTGTTGTTGTTAATATTATTACTACTGTTAATTTTAATTTCGTTACTGCTGTTCTTGTTATTACTACTACTATTATTATTATTTTTGTTATTGTTGTTGTTGTTACTATTATTATTTTTTTTGTTCCTGTTGTTCTTCTTCTTATTATTACTACTATTGTTACTATTTTCGTTACTGTTGTTGTTACTATTATTATTATTTTCGTTACTGTTGTTGTTAATATTATTACTACTGTTAATTTTAATTTCGTTACTGCTGTTCTTGTTATTACTACTACTATTATTATTATTTTTGTTATTGCTGTTGTTACTATTATTATTTTTTTTGTTCCTGTTTTTCTTCTTATTATTATTACTACTATTGTTACTATTTTCGTTACTGTTGTTGTTACTATTATTATTATTTTCGTTACTGTTGTTGTTAATATTATTACTACTGTTAATTTTAATTTCGTTACTGCTGTTCTTGTTATTACTACTACTATTATTATTATTTTTGTTATTGCTGTTGTTACTATTATTATTTTTTTTGTTCCTGTTTTTCTTCTTATTATTATTACTACTATTGTTACTATTTTCGTTACTGTTGTTGTTACTATTATTATTATTTTCGTTACTGTTGTTGTTAATATTATTACTACTGTTAATTTTAATTTCGTTACTGCTGTTCTTGTTATTACTACTACTATTATTATTATTTTTGTTATTGCTGTTGTTACTATTATTATTTTTTTTGTTCCTGTTTTTCTTCTTATTATTATTACTACTATTGTTACTATTTTCGTTACTGTTGTTGTTACTATTATTATTATTTTCGTTACTGTTGTTGTTAATATTATTACTACTGTTAATTTTAATTTCGTTACTGCTGTTCTTGTTATTACTACTACTATTATTATTATTTTTGTTATTGCTGTTGTTACTATTATTATTTTTTTTGTTCCTGTTTTTCTTCTTATTATTATTACTACTATTGTTACTATTTTCGTTACTGTTGTTGTTACTATTATTATTATTTTCGTTACTGTTGTTGTTAATATTATTACTACTGTTAAATTTAATTTCGTTACTGCTGTTCTTGTTATTACTACTACTATTATTATTATTTTTGTTATTGCTGTTGTTACTATTATTATTTTTTTTGTTCCTGTTTTTCTTCTTATTATTATTACTACTATTGTTACTATTTTCGTTACTGTTGTTGTTAATATTATTACTACTGTTAATTTTAATTTCGTTACTGCTGTTCTTGTTATTACTACTACTATTATTATTATTTTTGTTATTGTTGTTGTTGTTACTATTATTATTTTTTTTGTTCCTGTTGTTCTTCTTCTTATTATTACTACTATTGTTACTATTTTCGTTACTGTTGTTGTTACTATTATTATTATTTTCGTTACTGTTGTTGTTAATATTATTACTACTGTAAATT
>NW_002987763.1:178103-191712 GCF_000006295.1 Pediculus humanus corporis | reverse complement strand
GTATAGCTTTTTTCTTTTTCTTTGGCACAATTACATTATTCTCATTTTTTTTTCCAACAATACTATTTAGTTTATCAGAAATAAACTCATCGCTAACAGATTTTAAATATAATTTTAAATTAAAAATATCTGTAACATCGTTTTTACAAAAACCTTCAAAACCTTTTTCTTTTTCTTTTTCATGACCGTCACAAAATAATATAATATTATTGGAATAATTGACATTTGAGTTAAATTTTTTTTTACAAAAAATGCAATAAACTGTAGTGAAAATTTCTTAGATTCAACATCTACATTTTTAATAATTTTTATAATTGATATAGGAGAAAAAAAAATTTCATTGTTAAAATTTTCAATATCATTTGATTCAATTCTACACATTTCCTTTACATCTTTACCAAGTGGATACTCTATATTTTTAATTGATTTCAATGTAAAATTGTTTTCAATAAAATAAGAAATGATTTTCTCTAAATTGTAACCATTCAACAAATCATTAAATTGAAAATCGAAAAGCATTTTTATGATTTCTAAAAAATTTTTTGTATGAACATCGCTTACTACATGTTTTTTCATTTCATGCATTGATGAATTCATTCCATTTAAACATAGCAAACAATTAGCATTTTTATCTTTGTCAAAAAATGCATTTAAAAAAATTTCTAAGCAGCTAAAAAGTTTAATTATAGCCAAATTTCTATATAAAGACTCAATTTTGATTAATTCAATTTGTGTACATTCGTGACATTTAATAAGATTATCAACTGTGAGTCCAGTATTAAAGACTATTGCATTTATATCTGATATATTACAAACATTACAATAAGCTGTTAATCCAAATTTTTCCCATGAAAGTATTTTTGAAAATTCAATGGGATTTATTAAGCCGCAAGATCTGTGATAACTTGAATTAATATGGTTTTGAAATAATGAATTTTTATCACAAATCGATGAAAGTACATAATAATGCTTATTACAATAAATACAAAAAAAATGAGTTTCATCAATGATTTTGATCATGTTTAACAAATCTCTTTCATTTACTTCTAAAAATCTCAATTTCAAAACTGATTTTTGAAATTCATTTATACTGTCCAGTACTCTGTCATCAAGACTTTTCATATCATCCATGATTTTTAACACATTTATAACTAAAACAGAAAAAAAAAAAAAAAACAAAGAATTAAATTTTTTTATTTACTACTTACTTGAACGTTGCAAAAAATTATTAAATCAAGTTTAAATACTTGAAATATTTTCGAAATTAAAAAAAAATCATTACAACAAAGAACACGTATACAATTTAAAAATTAAAAATTTTTTTAATTGAAATAAACCTTACTGATACTGATAACTAAAATTGTTTGAACAATAATCTATTATTCATCTTATCATAATTTCACGAAAAAATAATTCGAAATAAGTTATAAAAAAAAAAAAAAAAAAATGATTTGATTAAACAACAAGTAAATTTAGTAATGGAATTCACCAAAATGAACAAGAAAATGCGTTGTCAGTGCTGACAACATACGAAATAATTTTTACCCACAATCATAAAAAAAAAAAAAACTTCTATTTTAAATAGGTCTTTATTTTATTTTATTTTTTTAAATAACAAATAAATTTAAAGTTAAATAAATTATATTTTTATATGTAAACTGATAATTTTATGATATTTTAAAATATTTTAAAAACACATTATAAGAAAATATCGTTATGATCCCATTCTTAATATATTCGCGACGATATTTATAGCCGTTATAAACACCAAAAAGTACTAACAATGGATACCGAAGTAAAAAATACAAGCGAACCTTATAAACCTTCTTTTCCTTTGTACTTTCTCATTGTTAGAACTTTTGAGATATGAGTGAGATATAAATAAAAGAAGATGAAAAAAGGATTTTTCTGATCGTGTTCGGGTAACGGTCGTCCATCTTTTGGTATCATCACCGAAAGCGGAGAACGGGATGAGAAGAAAACCGTGGTGATTATAGATTTATTGATTTGTAAATTCAACAAGAAAGACAAAAAACAACAAAATAATAAACAATTGCAATTTTCTATCTTACTAAAAACTTGGTATTTTTGATATAAATAACTAAACGCAAATATTAATTACACGACTTAACAGGTACCGCCATATATAATAAAGCTCGAAAACCGTTACGCTTACCTAAAATAGAATAAAAATCAGTGGCGATAATAATTCTAATTCCACGTTAAACGCGAGATTAAACTTTTTAAAATCGAATGTGTATACGTATGAAATATGATAAAAATTTTGTTTTTTTTTTTTTAAATACACGAAATGAAAATTTGAAGTAAAAAAAAAAACAAAATAATAATAATAATACATATACCTTACGTACAGAATTAAAATAAATTAAAATGTTTATAAATATATATTTATATATATATAAGTTTCAACAACCGCCACTGATTAAACAATTTATACCCCAACAGTGTGACAAAGATACAAAATTCTTCATCGGGCTAAGTTTTTATTAAGATTTTAACGTGTCTTCGTCACATCGTAACCGTAATTAAATTAACCGAATTTATTTATTTATTTATTTATTATTTGTATTTGATGTGATAGTTACACAAAAAAAAAAAAAAAATTTAATATTAAATTTAATGAATATTTGAAAAAAAAAAAAAAAAAAAAAAGTGTTTGTAAAACATATAATAAAAAAAATTCACAGTTTTTTTTTTGTTTTTTTTTTTGTTGTTGTTGTTATTGAAATGTTAAAAAAAAGTTTTTTATAATGAATCATTGTCGTTATGGTTTTTCGAATGAATTGCAAAAAACTATGGGTTTCAGTTTTCAAAAAGTGAATAATAAGACAATTTTTAATTCTAGACAGGATGATAGCAGTCCTGATATATCAGATAGGTGTTCCAGTGGAGATGGTAGTTCAAACAGTGAAAATTACAAAAGAGAAAGAATTATTAGGTTTGTTTTATTATTATTATTATTTTTTATTATTATTATTATTTTTATATAACTTAAGTCTATTATAGTGCTAAGTGTGTGTGTGTGTGTGTCAACAAAAAAAAAATTAATCAATCAATTAAAACTTATTGTTTAAAAAAATAAAATTATCCTATTAAAATAAACCTTTTGAAAAATAAAAAGTTAATAATAATGTTTTTGAAACAATTAAATTTACAAATAAAGAAAAAATTTATTTATTTATTTTTTAATTATTAATTTTGTTAACGACGGATAAAATTATTTAATATCCCGTCGGAAAATGTAAAAAGGAATATTTTTAATTAAATTATATTATTAAAGAAACTTTAATGATCATTAATAATGATAATGAAATGATTGGTTATTGATTTTTTTTTTTTTTTAATTCTAATTGAATTTTGTAGAAATTTTTAGTTATTGTAAATGAAGAATTTATCATGTTTAAATTCTAATTAAGAATTTCCAATTTATTAAAAATAAATAAATGTTATTTAAATAAATTTTGTTTTACTTGTTATTGGGAGAAATAATCATTGTAAAATTACTAATCATGATATTCTACATTAATTTTAAAGTATATTTTTCATCATTTTTCCTCAATGAATTTATATTTTCTATCAGAAACTAATTTTTTAATAACATTTTTTTAATCTGTGTATATAAATACATAAAAAAATGAAAATATTTTATGCATAATTACCTTTTTGGGATTGATTACCATTATTTCAACCATTAACAACTCCCGTTTTCAAAACAACACAAAACTGATTGATTTTTATTTTAATTACACTCTTAATAAACACTTTATGAAAAATTTAAAGTATCACTTATGTTTTTTTTTACTTAAAATTCAAATTTTAAAATTTATTTCATATGATTCACAAAATTTTATTCACAAAAAGTTCACATCAAAATCAAACAACAATGCTTTTATTTTTTTTTCTCAAAATGGCGCCCATTTTTACGAAAGTAATATTTACCGGTACCGTTAAAGTATTTTAAAGCGATATTTATTATTATTATTAATTTCAGAAAAAATAAAACCGTTTCGAAAAAAACATTATCGGATTCGTTCGAATCGGAAGATTTAGAATGTTCATCATCACTTTCTGATGAAGATCAACACGTACCCCATATTTTAGCACCTGACGTGTTTTTGCAAAACGAATCTATAACCGGAAACGTTTTAGGCGACCATAATTCAAACAGACGATGTTTGCTATGGGCGTGTAAAGCTTGCAAAAAAAAAGTAGTTACGGTCGATCGTCGAAAAGCTGCCACATTAAGAGAGAGAAGACGACTTAGAAAGGTAAAACATTATTATTTAATATTTAATACATTGTTATTCAATAGTTTTTTCACATAATTAATCTGTTTAATACATTTTTTTTAAAAAAAGAAAGTTCTAGAACAAACGTTTTCGAGCAACCGTTACTACAAAGCGTCAGTGTATGTAATTAATTATTTTAAACATTTTTACCACCACTTCGTAATTAAATTTTAAAAAGTTTTTACAGGTAAAACAAACTATACAATTCACACTTTTTCTTTTACTTTAAACACCTTATTAAATTTACTGGTTATTATAATAGTCGAAATTCAATAAAAATTACTACCTCGAACCGTCCGCCATTTTTTTTTCTTAACTGAAAAATTTTTGTTCAATTAGTTTATGAACGTGAACGAAAAATGTCAATTTGCATTTTTTTCTTTTTTTTTTTTTTAAGATAAGAACTTTTGCTTTAATTGTTATTAAGTTTACAGTTAAATTAGCAAAGTTAGCTTTTTTTCTATGTAAATAATTTAATATTATTACGTTTTTTTGTAAACGTTGCTTTTTTCACTATGATAAACACATGATTATTATTATTATTATTATTATTTTCAGATAACTCAGACATTATTGTGCTAGGAAATTGAGAGACTGAGTCATAATATACATTAAATTTTTTTTAAAAAATCATTACAATATTAAAAAGTATATAATTTAAGCATTATTATTATTATTAAGTAAAAATTATATGCAAAACAAAAATCAGACAAGTTTTAAAGGGAAAAGTTAGTTTTTGAATTAGAAAAGATTTAGAAATAAACATTAATATTGTTCATAGAGCTTTTTGAAAGCTTTTTATTACTATTTCAATTACATATTATTTTAAAATAAATAAAATTGTTAAAAAATTATTAATTTTCTCTTACTGTCTAATTGTGTGCTGTTCATGAGAAGTTAAGTAACACATAAAGAATTTAGTATTTGAACTAAAATTTTACTCAAATACAATTATGAAAACTTTATGCTAAAATATAACTCTAATAGTTTAATTATAGTATAAACATATTAAAATTATGTACATATATTAAATTTTATAAAGATTAAGGGGATGAAACAAATTTTCATGTGATTATAAGAACATCATAATTGTTTTAGGTTAATGAAGCTTTTGAAGTATTAAAACGAAGAACTTGTTCAAATCCTAATCAAAGGTTGCCCAAAGTTGAAATATTAAGGAATGCAATAGAATATATAGAATCTCTTAACGATTTACTTCAAGGTACATCGATAAATAATTTATCAGGGAAAACAAATCAATCAAACGTGGTGAGTTTTTCTTTTTTATTTTCTTAACCTAAAAAATTTTTTTTTTTAAAACTATCCCATACACTCTCGATGACACCCAAAATGATTCAATTAATTAAAATCAAGGTTTCAAAAATTCAGGTTTTCTTTTTTTAAAATCAACGGGATCATTATGTTTTTTAACAATAGTTGAAAAAAAAAATGATAATTAAAATTATTATTAATGTTTATGGGACGTTTAAAATTAAAGCGTAGGTTTTTGATGTTGTTAGGATTATTAATATTAAATTCATTTTTAAATTAATTAAATATGAATGTCTAACAATCAATAAATAAAATTAAATTGCCTGAAAAAAAATTTAGTACTTCCGTGTGAAAAAAATAAAATAATTTCTTTTATTTAAACTAAAAAAAAAAAAAAATGGTGGGAAATTATATTGAATCCATAATTAATTAAATTATTATTAGTAATTTAGTTTTTTTTGGATAAAAAGAATAAAACAAAACTTGTGAGAGTCCAAAAAAAAGGTATAAAGTTGTCAAAATCATCATTTGGTTTGTTTTAATTGTAAAAATTATTATTATTATTATTATTTTACTCTATTAAAATAAGGTTCGAACATCTATTTTAGTATTTTTCCCCAAATCGATCTGTTAGGAAAAATTTGCCAAAAAAAAAAAAATTAATTGCACTTAACGAACCGTATTTCTCTTTTCATTTAAATATTATTATTATTATTATTATTATTATTATTATTATTATTATTATTATTATTATTATTATTATTATTTTTTAAACAAAAAAATCTTTAACAAACATTAAATAACATTTTACAATTAATTTATTACTTTCAACGTTTAAAAGTAATTTATTAAAAAATTTTTAGTTTGGTAGTTTTTGAAAGGAGCATAAATATCGTATTAAATTCGAAAAGATTAAAGAGAGAGAAAGAGAGAGAGAGAGAGAGAGAAAGAGAGAGAGAGAGAGATTTTTACGTGAATGTAGTTTTGTATCCTCCCTAAAAATTACGATGTCAAACTTGTTGTAATCATTAACGAATGAAAAAAAAAAAAAAAAAAAAATGTCAACTCAAAAGAACCCCCCAAAAAAAAAAAAAAAAAATTATTTCAAGACGTTTCGTTGTCGTTGTCGTTGAAATTGTCCAAAAAAAAGTCATAGAGTAATACAAATTAATTTGGATGATAATGGACAGAACGTGTTTTAAAAAATATCATCCAATAATAATTTCTGCATTGATTCAAAAACTACGTCCCCCTACCCCTCCCCTTCACCCCTCCTCCCTCCTCCCTCACACCGGGTCCTTTAATAAACCGGAAATAGAAAGTCAAAACATTTTAACCGTGATTAATGTTCCTTTTTTCTTGATATTGAGACAAACCGTTAACAATTTTAGACAAAACACAATTTCTTTCTTTTTCTTTTGACACGACTTTTTATTTAGTTTTTGTTAATAAAAAAAAAAAAAATTTTATTTTTATTTTTGTCGGCGTTAAAACTTAATCGACGTTTTGTAAAAATTTTATTTTAACGTGTTTTTTTTTTTGGGGGGGAAAATTATTATTATTATTTAAAAATTCATTCGGTGACGAACATATATATATATATATATATATATTTAAAATTTAAAAAAAAAAATATGTTTACATATAATAATATCCGTTAATAAAAGAAAAAATTAATGAATAATATTTAAAACCTATTGGGTGGTAAACGTAAAGGATCTGACATATTGTTGACAAATGATATGACAGCCCTTCTTTTAATAATAATAATAATAATAATAATAATAAACTGACATCTGAAAATTATTTTTTTTTTTTTTTTTTAACTTTACCGTTTAATTCTCAAGTGGTTATATTATTACGTAACAAAAAATTTTGTCTCTCCCCCCCATTTTTTTTATTTTTTACGTTTAATTATTTTATATTTTTAAATTTTTTCGAATTGATTTTATACTACACTCTTTCGTTTTTAACAAACAAAACACCGCCATTTTGAAATTTCGATGGTGGCGCTTAATAAATTAGATTTATTTGTTTTTTACTCTATGACGTTTGATTATAATGACAAATCAATAACATTAGACGATAAGTTTTAATTGTTTACTAACGTGGAATTAGACAGATTTATTTAAATGAATACAAAATTATTTTCGGATGATTTAATATTTTATTATTATTATCATCATCTTGTCGACGTAAATTTCGATTAAATTTATGCAATTTTTTTTTTTTTTTTTTTTGTTTGGAACGATTTATAATAATTTTATAATAATTTATTGTTATTATTATTATTATAAATATTTTCCGGTTCGAATATTAACCGAATTATGACCGATTTGAAATCATTACGAGGGTGTATAACAACCGTTTTTATTAATATTATTAATTGATAATTTATTTTATTTATTTTATTTTCTCAACACACGTGGTATCTCCATTTTTTTTTTTATTTTATTCCGACATAAATCGGGATCCGACTAAAAAAAAAAAAAAAAAACCCGATTTCACACAAATTATACAATTTATTGTCCCTTTTTCGAAATTTAATTGTCTTTTCAAAGTTATTTTTTTTTTTTTTTTAGCTTTTAATAGCTTGCTTTATTTTAGTAGTTTTAGGCGCGTTTAAAAGATATTTTTCTAATCAATTTTTTTTTGTTAATTTTGTCTGTAACGGTTTTTACAAGTGGAAAAGATTAAATAAAAAAAGAAGAAGAAGAATGTGAAAATAAAAATTGAGAAAAGCGTGATGTACAAGAGAGAGAGAGAGAGAGAGAGAGAGAGAGGGAGAAAGAAAGAGAGAAAGAGAGAAAGAAAGAGAAAGAGAGAGAGAGAGAGAGAGAGAAAGAGAGAGAGTTTAAGCTTAAAGAATAAAGTATAGGAAACTCAAAGGCTTTTCCAGAAAATTTTGCGCCAAAAACAAAAATTAAGCAGGGAAATTTGTTTTCAAACGTTTTGCAGGGATTTTTTTTTTAACGGTTATTACACTTCCGTTTTTTTTTTTTTTAAATCCTTTTTTTGAACTCTGGAACGAATGCCAAAATGTATTATTTAAAATTTTACAAAAAAAAAAAAAAACAAATTTCGTGCGTAAAAGTAAGAAAAAAAAATAATAATAATGGCGCGATGATAACGATGAATATAAATGTTTTTTTCTTTTTGTAAACGGCGGGGGGAAAGGGGGCCAGGGCGCGAATGGTAAAAACGCGAAAGAAGAAAATTTTTGATCAAAGTCCAGGAATTACGGTCTGTAGATAAAAAAACACATAATTTTCATGATTAATAATAATAATAATAATAATAATAATAATAATAATAGTTTATTAAAGTTTTCTTATAGAAATTTATTATTTATTTATTTATTTATTTATTTTTTTTCTAATCAACGGAAAAAATAATTATTATTTTTTTCTTTTACAATAAATAAAATACGTTCCTGGGAGGAGAGAAGAGATGGGGGAGTCGGAGGCGAAGGGGGGGGGAAATTAATGTTTGATCTTTTTCTGTTTTCCAAGATGACGAAGTAATTTATCATATTTTTCAATTTTTTTTTTTTTTTGTAAAATAAAATATTATTTTTAAATATTTAATTGCTGTGAATGATGATGATGATAATTTACGTGGGCGAACCGGGTGACGAAAACAAAAAATAAATAAATAAATTTAATTTGTTTTTTTTTTTTTTGTTGGGGGGGATGGGGGGTGAGGGGAATTTCGAAAAAAAAAATTTTCTTATTTAAAAAATTAAAATTTCGATTTGGGAAACACGCTTAACTTATGATCGTTTTTTCTATCATTCGTTGTCGATAAAAATTTTTTTTGGGAATGTTTTCTGATGAAACTGACACGTGTGTGTATACGTGTTGTGTATTTATTATTATTATTATTATTAATCACAAACCCCCATGGGTACGTTAAAATATTTTCATTTAAATTTCGACATTCGTTCCAGGCTTAGAAAAAAAAAAAAAAAACTTTTCGATTTGAATTTCGGTTATAGAAAACGCGTGAATCGTTGTTGGAAAAATCGATTTTTCCAAAAATTTTTAATTTGTTTAAATTTAAAAAAAATATATTATTATCGCGATTCCAGTATATTTCCAGCACTAAAATGATAATTAGTTGAATAAATTTTGTTTTTACTTACCGAAACCTGGAGATTTCCAATTCCAATATTTCCTCCGTTACTTTCCTTCTGGTTTAAATAATGACGTCATTTTATGAATTTCCACGTGAATTCATGAAACGTCTGCCTGGAAAAGGTAAAAATTCGTTAATAAAAGTACCAAGTAAACTTTCTTACTGGAAATTCCGTGTTCGTAATTAAAAAATTTACTTGTGTAAATAAAAACATGAAGAATTTAAATTCCAGTGGATAGATAAAAAGGTGATGGAAACTTTTTTTCATTCAAATCGAAAAAAAAAAAAATTTCTTTTATGTTCTGCCAATTTTCACGTATCACGAATAAAAAATTGACATAAATTATTTCCTTTTTTTTTTTCTTTTGATAAAAATCACGTCAGTAAGTAAAATTATTATTATCCCCTCCCCTCCCCTCCCCTGCAATCCACGTACACACGCCCACGCATTTTTTTTTTATATTTCCATATAGAAAAATAGTAAATTGAAAAAATTTTTTTTAATTAGAGCGTTCTGATGATTTCGTTCCTGTTTGAATTTATTTATTTAAATTTAAAAAAAAAAACGCCATTATTAATTTAAAAAAATTAAATTTGATAGAAAAAGAGAGAGAGAGAGAGAGAGTTAAAATTGAACTTTTGCCAGTTTGTGTTTTTTTTTTCATTTTTAAATACAAAATGGTTTTAAATTTTTTTTTTTTTTTATATTAGAAGGTAAAGTGGTTTTAATGGAAGACAAGGTAATTTCTCACGTTAAAAAAAAAAAAAAACATCAAAGGAAATTTAAATAGCCGACATGGCCGCCATTTTATCCCTAAAAAAAATTATCTTACCTTAATAAAAAGATTTTCTTCCCCCTTTTTCGTATCGGTTTGTTGATCCTTTGGAAAACTGATGATCGAGGTCAATAACCTTCTGGAAAAACAGCAACAGGAAAATATTATTAAAAATTTATTTAAAATTTATTTCGAAAAAAAATTATTAGCAGTGGTCCATGCAGGGGTTAAAAAAATCATTTTGTAATGTTATATTATTATTATTATTAATATTGTGATAACGTTAAACGTGTTACATACATGTGGCATACATCTGATTATTATTATTATTATTATTATTTTAATTTTTTTTTTTTTAATAAGTCCTTGCGGTTGACTAATTAAACTTTAGTAGCAGTTTGTTGTCAATAAAAAAAAAAGGAATCTTGTTTTTTTTTTTTTTTTTTTTATAAACAAAAAACATTTTGTTTAGTTTTTTTAAATCGTCCGGTTTAAAAAAAAAAAAAAAAAAAAATTATCTCCCAGAATTAAGCCAAAATCATGGCAGGATTCTTAATGAAATCAGATAATTTTTTTTTTTTTTCGTGAGGGGATCGAGAGAGAGAGAGGGGGGGGGTAACGGGGAGAGGGGGAAATAAGTTTATAAAAATAATTTTCACGAAAAAAGTTAATAATAATAATAATAAAAGTAATTAATATAATTTTGATTCGGGGATTTATTTACCTTTCCTCCTCCTCCTCCTTCTTCTTCTTCTCCTCCTCCTCCTCCTCCTTCTTCTTCTCCTCCTCTTTCTTCTTCTTCTTCTTCTTCTTCGTCTCCTCCTCCTTCTCCTTCTTCTTCTTCTTCTTCTCCTTCTTCTTCGTCTCCTCCTCCTTCTTCTTCTCTTCCTCCTCCTTCTCCTCCTTCTTCTCCTCCTTCTTGTTCTTCTCCTCCTCCTCCTTCTCCTTCTTCTTCTTCTTCTTCTTCGTCTCCTCCTCCTTCTTCTTCTTCTTCTTCTTCGTCTCCTCCTCCTTCTTCTTCTTCTCCTCCTCCTCCTTCTTCTTCTCCTCCTCCTCCTTCTCCTTCTTCTTCTTCTTCTTCTTCTTCTTCGTCTCCTCCTCCTTCTTCTTCTTCTCCTCCTCCTCCTCCTTCTCCTTCTTCTTCGTCTCCTCCTCCTTCTTCTTCTTCTTCTTCTTCGTCTCCTCCTCCTTCTTCTTCTTCTCCTCCTCCTCCTTCTCCTTCTTCTTCGTCTCCTCCTCCTCCTTCTTCTCCTCCTCCTCCTTCTCCTTCTTCTTCGTCTCCTCCTCCTCCTTCTTCTCCTCCTCCTCCTTCTTCTTCTTCTTCGTCTCCTCCTCCTTCTTCTTCTCTTCCTCCTCCTTCTCCTCCTTCTTCTCCTCCTTCTTGTTCTCCTCCTCCTCCTACTTCTTTTCCTCCTCCTCCTCCTACTTCTTTTCCTCCCCGAAGATGATTCCATCGTGTTGTGTTTCGGGATGAATAAATATCATATTAAATGGTTCATTTAATTAGGGGGATCAAATGATTTTTCAACATCCGTAACCATCCCTCGACATTTTTCACTTCTTTCATTTTAAAAAAAGGTAAAAATAATTTTTGAAAAATTTCACGATCCCTTTTATTCCCTCTTATCCTCTCTCCCCTCCCCACTTCTCCCCCCTCCTCTCTCCCTCCAACGATCGGTTTCAAATTTTTTTTTTTTTTTGAAATTTCCTGTTGAAATGTTGTTTGGGTCACGTTTTTTTTCTTACGAGGTGGTCCTTTTCGCGGTTCGTTAAACATGTTTGCACTTTGTTATTAACGATGAGTACTTCCGGTTTTCTTTTTTTTTTTTTTGCTCGAACGAATTTAACGTTTTATCGATAATTTACGTGCATCTTTATAATTTTTTATTTTTTTTTTTTTAGAAAATATGGCAGAACGAATGCAACACCGGAAGTAGTTATAATAATTTGTCACAAGCGTTCGTCAATGGATTTACTTCTCATTCTCAAGGTATGTTTTTTTTTCATTTCGCGATTTAATATTTTCTAAACGTGTCCCCCCTTCTTCCCCTTCTTCCCCACCCTACGGGAGAGGTAAAAAAAGAAATCGGTCAAATAATGCGTGCGTGCGTGCGTGCGTTTTTTAAAAGAATAGACAAATAAATTAACTGTCAAAAAATTTTTTCTAAAAGTTATATATATATATATATATATATATATATATAAAGAAAATCAAGTTAGTTTAAACACACCGACTTGATTTAAATGTATTATAATTAATCTTAAAATTTTTTTCAAATTATTATTATTATTATTCTTTTTTTTTTGCGTGAAGACGCCATTTTTCATTCTTTTGGCTTGATATTTGAGGTCGAAAATGATTAACCGCGATAGAATTAATTATTTTATTTTTTATTTTTTTTTTTTGATTTGGCGGGTTGTGAACTCGTCGTCGTCGTTTTTTATTTTAAACGCTTTTCAAAAATTTTCCCTCCTTTTTTTAATTTTTTGAATTGTTTGTTAGTTTTCGCCCACGACATTTAAATAAATAATTTTACATAGGAACAAAAGGGAAATGGGAAGAGGGGGGGGTGGAGGGGTAAATGAGGGAGGAGAAGGGATTTTATTTACATTGTTCTTACGTTAATAAATAAATAAGTAAAAAAAAATTTTTTTTTTTTTGGCTTTCCAACGTAATTTTTTTCTTTAAGATGCATTTCCGGTTTTTTAAATAATTTTTAAATATTTAATAAAATTTGAGAAAAATTTTTATGTACAAACCGGAAATTTGTAATCGAGTTTGTCACTTTCGACACGGTGATGATTTTTACCTTTTTTTTTTTTTGTAAATTTTCCACCATTTTTTAAATGATAATGTGCGTGTGCGCGTGTGGGTGTGGTTGTGCGTGTAAGTACGTTGTAAATGGCGTCGATTGTAAATATTTTAGTATTATTAGTAAAATCGGGTAATGGATGATATCTCATAAAGCAAATTCCCCCCAATCATTATAAAGTTTTACGTTTGTGAAAAATTTTTTCTCTTTTTTTTTTTTTTTTTTTTTTTTTTTTAACGTGTGAAATTGGCGTGAAATAAATTTAATTAATTTATTTGTTTCGATTAAAAAAAAATAAAAA
>NW_002987763.1:168217-177761 GCF_000006295.1 Pediculus humanus corporis | reverse complement strand
AAAAAAAAAAAAAAATTAAATTAATTAATTATAAACATTTTATTAAATAAAAATGTTTAAAAATAAAAATGAAAAAATTTTTTTTTATTTTATTATTATTATTATATTATTAATAAATTTAACGTTATTCGGTCATTTATTTATAGAATATTTATTAATTTTTTAATAATAATAATAATAATAATAATTTATTTTATTTATAAATAAAATGAGAGCGAAAAAAAAATTTAAATATTATCATTATGAATAGGTTTCATATTTTTTTATTTAAAAAGAAAACATTTTACTTATGATAATGATGGAATTAACGACCGTTGAGTATTTGGCGCGATTTGTTTAAAAGTTTATTTACTCTATGATAAATTTTTTTACGCTTTGTTTCAGATTGTTCCGGAACGACGATTCAAAATGGTAGTAGTAGTAGTAGTAGTACCATCATGGACGGTTCTACAAGTTTAGATTGTTTGAGTTTAATTGTTGAAAGTATTACGCCGTCGCTTCAGTGTCATTAAAAAACTTTTCTTTCAATAAATAAAATAATAATACTTTAGTTTTTATTTCGTGATGGATTATAACAAATTTATGCGACGACGCCATTGAGAAAAAAGTTTGTTAAATTAAATTCTATTATGATGAGCCTTAATTATAACGTTTTTTTTTTTTTTTAAAAGTAGTTTGTAGCGGTTATAAAATCGTAAAATTATTTATGAATGAGCGAGATTAAGAAACGAGTGAATTATTATAAAAAAAAAAGTTTTATCGTTAAATTACATAAGTGTTTTTTTTTTTTTGTAAAATTTTTTAACGGTTTTTTCTTTTGCCTTTCATCCATCATATTCAAATAAACAAATTTATTTAAGAGTGAGAATTATGTTTCTTTTGTCAAACGTTTGTTCATTTTTTTTTTAAATCAAAGGTTTTTTTAATTGTTAAATTATTAATCAAAAATTTGGTAAGTTGATTAGTTTTGTAATAATATCAACAGTTAACGACATTTTTTTCATGGCACATATTCCACGAGTTTATGTCAAAAGCGATAAGGGTACAGTGGCAAAAAATGATAAAACAGTTATTTGTACGTTGTTTTAGCCTGTTTTGAAATTAAACGTAATTAATGTCGTTGCTTTTGGGTTATTTTATTCAGGCTGTGGTTGCTATGGTAACAACCGCCAAAGTAAAACAATAACACAAAATGGATTATTGATCATTAATTTTTAATTTTTTTAATAATTTTTTTTTTTTTTTTTTGTCTAAACGTAACCTTTTGTCGAAAGGTAAGTTAAATTTATTTATTTTTTTCCCCGTTTGTAATTTAAATAATAATAATAATAATAACTTACTTACGTTTAATATCGTGTTTCAGGTTTTATTTATAATCAATTAAAAATGCCAGATCTCCTCGATAGAATTTATTGCTCCGAACAAATTCACATTCCACCGACATTTCCGTATATAATGAAACTTTATTGCAAAGCAGCCATCAGAACGCAACCGTACGATTTATTAAAATGGTCAGCAGCATATTTTAGAGCTTTGGCAAATGGTGAAGAACCACCTGTTAAAGAAAGAATTGAATTTCCACCTTACGACAGCCCTTCTGGTCTAACGCCCGGCTACATAAAAATGTTGATAAATCAGGTATCGTATCGGTCGACTTTCGCTGTCGCATACCTAAAAATAAAAAAAAAAAAATTTATTATTATACGTTGTTAACAGTTTGGTAAAGATCCTGAAACGATGATCAGTGCACAAACGTTATTTAAAAAATGGAGCGATGTTAGCTTACAGGAAATGCTTCTTATTAAATTGATAGCCCTACTTGGAGCCGTGACGAGTATTAATTGGGTACAATTTGTTGGTGTGTGCGCGGGTTTTATTAGCAATACATTATCTCAAACAATGATTCTCATTTGCGAATTGTTCACGGAAGAACCGGAAGGAGGAATGGCAACAATACCATTCTGTAATTTTAAAAAAAATATTACAAATTTTTTTATTTAATTATTTCGTGTTAATCTCACTCTCTATTTCAGCCCTATTTATTGATCTGTATATATTTTTGGCTCAAATGGAATGTGGACCGTTAACAAATGAAGAAAGAGAAGAATTGGAAGCCATCATGTACGAGGATGAAGTATGCGAAATAGCTGAGAGGATTAAAGAAGGACTTTATGAAGTGGAGGAAGAGGGCGAATATAGATTTTCGGAAATGGTTGGAGAAGATGTACAAAAAGGGATTTGTACGGGTGAAAAAAAATCAATTCAAATTGATGAAGATTTATCTCAAAGAATGGTAATTATATTCATTCAATGAGATTTTATTATTTAAACACTCATTTATTAAAAAAAAAAATATTTTCAAGGCATCAGCAGTTTCCGATACCGAAGAAGTGGTAGAAAAAAATGATGATAATTCAATAACTGACGAAGTAAGACATTAAATTGTTTTTAAATAAATTTAATTTAATTTTAAATTAATTTAAATTTAATTAGGTTTTCGATGATTTTTCAATGACATCATCAGAAAAATTATTTTTAAAAGATGCCGTCGAACCGGAATCAGGTTTGTCGGGTGAAGCGAGAGAAGAAGAGGGTGAAAGTATTATTTTAAAACCGGAAGATGAAGAAATGAAAATTGATGATGGAAAATCATTGGAAGAAAAAATTGAAAGGGAAAGCGCTGTACAATTGAAAGTACCACCGAAGTAATCTACATAAAAAATACTTTTTTTTTTTTTTTACGGTTTTTAATTATTAAGTAAAACCTTTTTTGTGTTGTTTGCATTGTAGAAAAAAAATCGTATTAGAAGATATGGAAGAATCTATAAGAGCTAAAATCGAAGCGAAGTTAGCAGAAGACGAAGAAAGTACGGTCGACGAACAAGAACAAGAATTTGAAGAACTGAGTAGTTATTTATTGGGAGCAGCAGCAAGAGTACGAAAATATACGGCAGAGGTTTTAGGTTATAAAATATTTAAAAAATACATGAGACAAGATGTACCGGGTATCGGACCAGCCATTCGAAGCGAACAAGTTAGAAAAACATTCCATTTTATTATTATTATTATTATTATTATTATTAAAAATTTTTAAATTTTTTTTTTTTTGGGATTTAAGGTTGAAAAAGTTGTGGATTTTATGGATTTTTGGAGTCATAAACAAGAAGAAATGGTCATGCCAAGAAATATAAGACATTGGATGTGTCCACCATTGGATAAAATACCAAATCCTGAACCTTAATTTAATGGAATCGCATTTTTTAATTTTTTTTTTTTTAAAGCTTCAACCAAAGTAGTGTGAGTAGATGATAATTTTAAACACAACGACAGTGAGCTTTTTTTTAAGTGATTATATCGAATTAAATCCGAATACACGCTTTTCTCGTATTTTGTGTACACGAAATATAAAAAATTTAATAACAATTTACACGCACATACATACATTAATTTTTATCCGTCCCCCTTTTTTAATGAAAAACATTATATAGGGAAGTTTTTTACTTACATATTATCGTGTCCTTAATTTTTTCCTCAATTTCCAAACTCACCATCTTTATTTTACATAAATTTAATTATCTGATCGATTATACAACAATTCCATTTAATTTTTTTTACCGTTAAACAAACAACAAACAAGTGTATTAGTCTGCGATTTGTTTTAATAATAATAATAATAATAATAATAATTTATAAATAAATTAATGTTTGTGTTGAAATAAATTTTATGAAAACATGTTTAAAATTTTCTTAATTTTTTTTTAATAATAATAATAATAATGATTTTAGTTTTGTTTGTAAATAAAATTAAAATTAATAATAATAATAATAATAATAATAATAATAAAATTTAATTTTAGGCACATATATATATATAAATTAAAAACGGATGGAATTTGAAATAAATCGAGCCAGATATAAACTAATAGTCCATAACGAAGTCCACATTTTTCTAACGATTTCCATTTTACTACCGATGAGAATTTTAATTAAAAATAACAATGATAAAATTTGAGTCATTTTATGAAGAACGTACATTCTAGAACAAACAAACAAACAAACAAACAAACAATTATTATTTTTGTTTTAAAGGAGGACAAACAACAAACAAGTAAAAAAAAAAAAATTTTTTTTTTGCGTCAATTACTTTCTTAAATTAATTTTAGCTTTATGTGAACTTTCCGGATCTTCTTTCAATATGTAAAGTCTTATTCCTTCGACGTAATTATCAATGTATTTTTTCCAATTAACTTGTTTAACATCAAAATTAAACAATTTCCTATCATGTTCGTTTAATTTCAATAATAAATTTCTCACATTCGTCGAATGAAATTTCCATTCGTGCGTCGTGAAAAATTCAAGAACGGATATTGCTTTTTTAAATTTTTTTTGAACTCGAACCATCCTGTTGGAAAACAATAAAGTTTTGAAACAGTTTCAAAAACACAAAACAAAAACATTTAAAAACATGTCATCACACTCACATTGGTTTACGTCCGATTAAAACGGATACCGTATCGATTAAGTAAGCGGGTATAAAATGAAAAAAACTTTGACAAAGGATATTTATTATTTTAGAACTTTTAAAACTACCTCCCGGATACCAAATGACGTCATTAAATGGTAAAGTCGTTAGAGAAGAATGTCCCCAAGTTTCAACGTCCATCCAACGTATCGGATTTAATCCACCGCTCGTACAATTATAAACAGGTACATTGTCAGGTCTGACAAAAAAAAATTCAAAATATTCAATATACGATAAGTGATAATTAATTAATTAATTTTTTTTTGTTGTACCTTGTTTGAGCAGTGTGCCATGCAACGGTGACTAATAAATTAATTGCTATATCGACCGGAATCAAATCCGCAATTAATTCTCTGTAACAAAGTAAGGTACGAAGAATTCCTTTACCCGCTCCAGCTAATAAACCCGTTGGTCCGTTTAAATTATCAATCCAACCTGGAAGCGGTTCTTTCCATGCAGCCGTAACTAAATTCATACGTAAATATTATTATTATTATTTATTTATTTATTTATTCATTACGTATTTGTTTTTACTCACCGATTGATGGTCTGACGATGGCAACCGGAAGTCCGACACCCTCTTTTAAAACGATATGTTCCGCTAGTGCTTTTGTAAATGTATAAGTGTTTGGTCTCGAACGAATGATTCTTAAAACAAAAAATTTTTCCATTGAGAAAAATCGAGTTTTAAAAGGAACACAAAAAAAGGAAAAAAAGGAAAAAAAATAACACGATCGTACTGTGGAGTTATATTTTCCAATAGTTCTTTATCCATGCATTCGACACATTTCATTATTTTTTCCGGATCGTCTGGAGGTGGATAAATAACTTCACTTATATCTTCTTTATCGCAATTACAATAAGCTGTCGAAACGTGAACCAAAGCCTGAAATAATAAATAAATTTCCAGTTTCCAGTTTCCAAAACAATCGAAAAAATAATCGAATTTAATGTCTCACTTCTAAATTTTTCATTTTTTGACAAAGTTGTACGACGCTTTTTGTCCCATTCATATTCATAGCGACTGATTCTTTTAATGATTCGTCAAATTTAACCGTGGCAGCAGAATGAAAAACAATCGAAACGTTTTCCGTTAGAATTTTAACATCGGATGAATTTAATCCTAAATTTGGAGCCGTTATATCTCCAGCAACGGATATTAATTTACTCATTGTTTCCGGATGTGTTTTTCGTATCCCATCAAAAATCTATTTAAAAAAAAAACCAGGTTATCGATTATTAATTTCCCCCCCCCACCTTCACCCTCCCCCCGTTGTATACATATATAAAAAATTATTTTTTTTAATCTTACTCTTGTGTTAATGAGTTCTGATAGTCTTGTGTTGACATCGTTTCCTTTTTTCGGTCTCATCAATAAATATATTTTATTTATTCCAGGACATGTTCTTAATAATTTTTCAACCAATACCTTACCCATCAAACCTGTACCTCCTGTCACAAAAATACTTTTCCCACGATAAAAACTTATTATGTCACTACCAATATTATTCGGATCTGACATTTTGAATCTAAAATTAAAAAATAAATAAATTTATTATTATTAATTACTATTATTATTATTATTATTTTTTGTATAGATTAATAAAATTTTATTTTTTTTTTTTTTTTTTTTACAGGTAAAATATCCCATCAATACAAAAATTATTACATAATTATTTACTTTATTATTGTATAACAACAATTATTAGTATTATCACGTTAATTAATGTGTAAGTAATATTACGTTAATTATTAGTATTTAAATTGGTGGAGGGAAATTTAAATGAATTCGTCAACGTCATTATAATGACGTCACGCCAAAATTGTTTGATTTTGGTCAATATAATATTTTATACCTGGAATGATAATAATTTAATTTAGAAGAAGAATATTTCAAGAAGTTAATAGGGAGACTACTACTACTTACGTTATTTTCTTATGTAAATATTTATTTCATTATTAATTACACTTAACCGCAAGGTTGTAAACGTTTTGAATGACAAAAAAATAATCGTTTATACTTCATGGATGCAAACAACTAATAATAATAATGTTTTCATTATTATTAAGAGAATCCATTTTAAATATTTACCTTTAGGTTCCCCGGTCACGACCAAGGAATCATCATCGTAATTGACCATTTTAACAAATTTACGTCATTCAATGATTTTTTTTTTTCGGATTGTAAAACCAAAAAAATTCATATCATTATTATTTTTAATTTTACAACACTTGAGTTGCAATGATATGTCTGAACAGCATCTTTGAAAAACTTTCGTTTTTTTTTTTTTTATTTCAAGATTATATAATATAAACATTTCAAAAACTTATTAAGAAAATAATAAATTACGAACGTAGTTACAAAAAAAAAATCTGTTTTGTTTTACGTTGGAAGTAAAAGAATAAATAAATTAATGAAATGTAATGAGTAGTATGCACCATTGTAAAACTGAATATAAAACCTATGATATCGTGTCAATAACATTAAGATTTATTTAATCTATGAAATTTATGCTTTTTTAATCGCGCCAAAAAAAAACAACCACCTCGTTAACGGTTTCCATGGTAACCGAAAAACGTACCTACCATCTATCGGTAAAAATCGGTACTATTTCTATTTTACCATAAGAAACATTTTAAGCTAAGATTTAAATAATCGATAATTATCGAAAGTATTATTATTATTGAAAATATGATTGTCGTTAAAAATATTAATACGAAATTTATGTAAACAAAAAAACAAACAAACAAACAAAGGAGATTTTAGAAGAAACGGAAGTAAGATTTTAAAAAAAGAAAACGATTATCGAGGTCTCGAACGAGATATCGAACAACAAAAAGCCCTTTTTCCCCACAAGGTAATAAGTAAGTTTTCACATTAGATAATACAGTATTTTAGGTGGGGAAAAGGAAAATATTTTTTAAGAAGATGAAAGATTGTTTTTAAAAAATTATTATTATTATTATTATTCAAAGGAAAAAAGGGAAAAAAAGGAAAAAGAAATTAACAATTATTGCATATTAAAATATAAGAAGAAACTTGTAATAAGGGAATGTCGAGGTTAACATGATGCTAATTAATTTATATCATTATTTATTTAAGCTCATGGTAAATATCTTTTCTTTTTTTTTTTTTTTCTTAACTTTCCTACGAGCTTTTTTTTTTTCATAAATTTATTCTATCTGTTTAACGTATAGAATTTAACTTTTTTTTTTTTTTTTGTATTAAAAAACAAAAAAGTATGGGTCACGGTCAAGGTTTATAAAAAAAAAAAAAAAATTTATTTTCTCTACAAGGGGAGTTACAAGTTTGACGAGGCTGTTATGAAATCTGCATAAAATTTTGCAAATATTAATAAAAAAAAAGTTATGTTATGTTAAGTTAGCATAAAATACCTTTTTCATAAAAAAAAAAAAAAAAATCATGTTGAGGTCATTTAAATACGCATTTAAATACAAGCAAACAAATTTCTTTTTTTTTTTTTAAGATAAAGGTTGAAACCTTAAAATTTATTATTATTATTATTATTTTCCGTCGGAAAAGTCTCTTTCTACCTTGATCCCTAAGGAACGAAACCCCGAATCTGTGACCTAAATACCACGACGTGTCCTCCTCATTCCCGATTTTGACTCCAGCCATAACATCTCTCTGGAGTAAACAGGATGAGGAGGAGGAATCCAAAAAAAAAATCCCATTATTGAAAAAAATAAATATTCTTATTGATAATAATAATAATAATAATAATAATAATAATAATAATAATAATAATTTGGGTTGGAATCTGCAAAACTAGGACACAGTCAGTCACAAAAAATTAATAATAATAATAATGCTATTTCAGCTCTTCTTTAAACAAAAAAAAAAAAAAACCAAAACAAATTTATTATTATTATTATTATTATTATTATTCGTCGTATAAAATTTAGGGCAAAACAAAATAATAATAATAATAATAATAATAATAATAATAAGCAACGTGTTTAATTATTTAATAATAACAAATTCCGCGGATTTTGTTAATTTATTTATTTATTTGGATATATTACGTTTTAAATAATTTTTCTTTTTTTATTTTCAGGTATTGCAGAATTAATTGACAAAAAAACGGGGAAAATGAGTTTTAATGACGTCATAGTACGTGATGACGTAGTATCGTCGTTAACACATTGAATTCAATGAAATCGACCGGTAAGTTTTTTTTTGTTTTTTTTTTTTTTAATAAATATTGACGACGTGATGACGTAATTAAAAATGACATTATTATTATTATTATTTTTATTATTATTATTATTGACAAAGGTTTTAGACTTTATCATCAGGCTCGGTCGAGAGAGTAAAGTATTAAAATAATGGTCTAATAAATAAGTGAATTCGCTTGCAAAAAAATGACGAAATTGGGTCAAACACACACACGCACACACGCACGCACGCACACTTACCTACACATTCGTGTAAACACTCATAAATCAATCATCGATTGTAAATAATAATGATAATGATAATGATAATAATAATGATAAATGTCTTATTGTTTTTTTTAAATGAAGTATTCTCATCGTGAAACGTGTTAATATTTTTCAAATCTCAGTTTCTTTTTAAATAAATTATTATTATTACTATTATTATTATCATTATTATTATTATTATCATTATCATTATTATTATTATTATTAATTTAAATTACGTTAATGACAAAATTTAATTATTTATTCGATCCTTTCCATCGTTTTTACTTATAAGTAAAAATGTATAAAAAATTTGATACCCTTTTAACCCTCCCCCCACCACCACCGAGTACTACCACAATACAATTAAAATTACATTAACGAATTTATTTATTTACCAAAAAAAAAAACGACTATTAATTTATTAATAATAATAATTATTACGTAATAAACGGAAAAGTAAAGAAAAAAAAAAATTTTTTTTTTTTTTTTTTTTACGTAACGAATTTTTTCTTTCGTTCAAATGGATAAAAAAAAAGAACCTGTTTTCATTATTATTATTATTATTATTGTTTC
>NW_002987763.1:145717-163217 GCF_000006295.1 Pediculus humanus corporis | reverse complement strand
AAAAAACGTTAATGAATAAAATTAATTTTTAAAACTTCTTCTTTTATATTTTATTTTTTTATTTTTGTTTATTATTAAGAGTATCGACAAACCGGAAATCGATTTTTTATATCGAATCGATCGATAATTAACGATCGATAACCAAAAAGAAAACAAAAAGGAAAATAAAATTTTAATAAAAAGACAAAAAAATAAAAAAAAAATTTTTTTTCTTTTTGCATTACTTTCGTGTACTAAAAAATGCATAACGATAAAAATTGCAGGCGTTTAGAAAACAACAAAAATCCCTCGATTTATTTATAATTGGTAATAATAATAATAGTTTAAAAAAAAAAAAAAACTTAAAGATAAAAACTCACCCGACCGTGGCACCAGAATGGGGATTTTACATAACCACAGCCTTCTTTAAAAAAAAAAAAAACACATTTTTTTTTGTTTTTGTTTTTTTTAATAAACGTACGAATAAAGTTATGATAATGATAATAATACAACCCGACCACCCAGGCCCGAGAATCCAACCTGTGAGACATTTAACATAACCATCACAAGTTAGGGTCTCAGGGAATGGGGAGCCGGGGTAATTTTGTTCCTTTTTTCATTTTTCTTTTTTTTTTTTTCGTTTTTGTTTATTTGGGGAGATACCTGAACGTGTTTTTTTATTTTATTGAAATTTTATCCTTTTGATATTACTCACCTCACCCCGGCTCCCCAAATGTTGTTTTTTTTTTTTTTTTTTTTTTAAATTTAAATTATAAACTGGGAAAAATTATTTTAATAATAATAATAATTATACGAATGCATATATCATCCATCGTAAAAAAAAAAAAAAAAAAAAAAAACTCACCGAATCTTTTTCTAAGCCGCCATTTTGTTTTTTTTTTCTTTTTCATCCCTTCCACCTCGACGTGTAAAGATCGTCGATCGATGCCTGAAATATTCTTTAAAAAAAAAAAATTCTAGTTAAGGTCTTTGGCAAACAACAACAACAAACAACAACCAAAAAAAAAATTAAAAAAAAAAAACTTTTCGGATTCGATTTACAAATTCACTGCTAAAGATTAAAAAAAAAAAAAATTTTATAATTGAAAACCAGTAGCGTGTCAAGAATATTCACGCACGGTGAGGGGTGAGGGTGGGGAGAAGGGGAAATCAATTTGTTTTTATTTTAATTACTTACCCCTTAAAAACGTGCCTTCCTTTTTCTACATTATTAATTTTTTTTTTTCGACGTGGATAAAGACAAATCGTAATTTAGCGACACGATCAATTCATTTTATATCATCATTTTCATCATCATCGATTGTTTTTAATTTTTGTTTTATTTATCAATTTTATAAATTTTTTTTTTTTGTACCTGAAATTATTTATACAAAAATATAAATGCTTTGAAAATTAATTTTAAACGAATCATAAGTCCGCCATTTTTTTTGTTTTAAATATAAATTTAAAAATGGCGGGAAAATTTTTTTTTTCGAAAAAAAACAAAACAATAGTGCAAAAATGTCATGCGTGTGTGTGTGTGTATGTGAAGGTATATCAAATTGCAGGTACAAACCAACCGATACCAGGGAAAGTTAGCAGATTGTACAGTACCTCCAAATGATGTAATTCTTTACTATACAGTCTACTACCTCACCCTGCTACGGTCCTGTTAAAACGAGACCATCCGACGTCTCAAATATCCCAATTCGGAAAATTCCACGAATACGCCGACGATTGCAAAAAACTTTTTACAAAAAAAAAAAAAAAAAAAAAAAAAAAAGAAATTCTTTGCAAAAAAAAAAAAAAACGCAGAACTAATAATAATAATGATAATAATAATTTCTGACGGTGAAATTTCTCTTCCTTCCTTTTCTCATTCTTCGACGATTAAAAAACTTTTCGGCTGATACCTGCAGAGGCGACCTTGTGAATATCATAACGTAAAAAAAACACAAGTTCGGATCTACGGGTAAGAGCAAAAAAGTAACAGAAAACAAAAAACTGCGTTTATGTAACGGACGATGTGAAAGACAAAGAGAGAGAAAGAGAGAGAGAGAGAAAAGGCAGATAAATAGGTAGAGAGTAAGAGAGAGAGAAAAGAAAGAAAGAAAAAATAGATAGATAAATAGGTATAGAAAGAGAGAGAAAGAAAAGACAGATAAATAGGTAGGTATAGAGAGGGAGAGAGAAAGAGAGAGACCTAAAATATATCGATGGGGATGCTACCTGTTTTAATTTTCATCCCCGACTTTTGATATCAAGTGTTTACGTCATGAAATACCTGAATAAAAAAGGTTGCAAAAAAATTCTTCGATTTAACATCATCATCATCCACGTCGAAAAAATTCTTTTTCCACTTTTTGACATTAGCAGAAGATATCTCGAACCGCCATCTGAAAAATTAAAAAAAAAAACGATTAAAAAAAATTTTTTATAAGGTCGTCCCCGTCGGTAATAGTAAGTATCGACTTACTTACACGTCATATAACAACGGCTAGACAAAATATAAATCGTCGTGTAATTAGAAAACGTTTAAATCGCGTGTGTCTCTTTCTCAACGACGATTTTAATATTCGCATATTTTCTTTCGTTTCCAAAAACATTCCTTCCCCCTTCCCCCCACCATCGTCGTCGTGTAATCAAATAAAACAAACAAACAACAAAAAAATGTCGCAAGTGTAAGAATTCGACAAATTAATGTCGTCGTACTTATATCATCATTATCATCATCAACAATGTAAACAAATAATTTCAAAACGCCCTCATAATAAAAAAAAAAAAAAAACTTATTGACAGGTAACTAACTAACTAACTAACCCACATTTGTTAAATTGTATTGGACAAAAAATAACAACAACAACAACAAACGATAAATCATTTCGGTCAGTCTTACCACCACCCTCGAACCCTTATGTGTCTACCACCACCCTTATAAAGAAAAGAACCAAAAAAAAAAAAAAAGTCAAGGGGATGTATAATGAACCGTTAAAACGTAATCCACGTAAATATGTATACAAACAACAATAAAAAGAAACGTGGAAATAAATAAAGAAAAAATTTTTACAAAAGAATAATAATAATAATAATAATCGATTCAACAGTTGGCTAACTGGTTGGGTGGTGTGGATGGATGGCTACCTGTCTGTCTGTACAATCGGGTCCTACCTAAATACCTAACAAATAATTTGTCAATGATGTTTTTCTTTATTCTTTTGTTCGTTTGGGGGGTGGGGGGAGGGTAAATTATCAATAAAAAAAATGTCAATCACTAAGAGGGTGGTCGATCGGTCGGCACTTGTCGCACACAATTTAAAACCCATCAATGTTTTCCTTTTCTTTTTATTCTTCTTCTGCCACGACCGTAAGTTATTCATTTATCATTTTTTTTTTAAATACGGGGATAAAATTTAAATAATTTTTAATCAACAAATAAATAAATAAAACGATTTCAAATTTAAAAAAAAAAAAGTGGCAGAAGACAATTATTATTATTTGAATTTTTTTTCTTTTTTTTGATAAAACCGTTAAATTTAAAACGCAATACGATATTTAAAAAAAAAAAATCGTGTGCAGGTGAAAAAGAATAAGAAAAAGAGAGAGAAGAATAACCAGGTACAAAAATAATCGTGACATTAGAAAAACCTCGTTGTTGTTGTTGTTGTTACGTCACAACAAACAAACTCCCTTTATATTAAATATTATTTCCAACGTATTCACCCTCGCTAATAATGGTTGCGAGTTCATTTTTTTTTTCTTATTCTCTTACTCTTCCCTTCCCTCCCCCTCTCTCTCTCTCAACATCTTAACCCCTTTCCACCTCTTTCTCCCCTCGAAAAAAAAATTTTTTTAAGTCGGGGGGTAACCGCACGTGAAAGCCAACAACGTCATCCACATTTCGAAAAGATAAAATCGCAAGATAGACGACGACGACGACGACGACGACGAAATTTAATATATATTTTTAAAAGCAGACGATAAATTTTTGTTTTATTTTGTTTTTTTACTCTATGGATTCGAACGTTCAAACACGCGCACGCGCAACCGGGGGAAAAACATTTTCACGGTGTAAACAATTGATAGTTACGTAAATTTTTTACGAGTGGCGAATCGCGTCCGACATTTTTTTTTTTGCGCGCGCGCGGGAAAAAATTTTAATTTGAATTTATCGGAACGTGAAAATAAAAATAATAAAAAAAAAAAAAAAAAAAAGTATAAAAATAAAAATATTAAAAAAGTTCGTTGGCCAAACATAAAAATTATGATTTAATGTTCTTATACTAGGAAAAAGGTTGTTCGAAGCAGACGAAATGCTTTCAGGTAACAAAACAAAACAAAAAAAAAAGGACGAGTTAAAAACCATTAAGAAACAATCATTGAAACGAATTGGGGAGGAATCATCATTAAATGTAACAAAGGTGCAACAACCGTTTACTATTTCTTTCCTTTTTTTCCTACATGTTAAATTTATGTTGCATCCGTCGTAAAAAAAAAAAAAAAATGTTACAACAACCTACGAACCTTTACCCGTTTAATAATGGTGGTGACGAACAACCAAAATAATAATAATAATAATAATAAGGTTTTGGATGCCGTTGTAAATGATTCAAGGTCGTCGGACGATATCATTATAATCGAGTTTGCATGAAACGCATGACTGCCGTAGCCATCTTGTTAGCAAGGTCAAAGTCCTTTTCGCCCTCGCTTTACTTTCTCAACATTTTTCTTTTTTTCTATCGACACGACTCTTGCGAATATAATACACTAATTCAATCGTTTCATCTTTGTTTACGTCTCTCCCTCTCTCTCTTTCTCACACACTCGCGGCAACTTCAACAGATTTTACCGTTTCGGATCGAAATCGAGTACAATCTACTGACACGGTAACCAACCCTTTAGCAAACCAACCATTTTACGAATTTTTCGTTTTAAAGTTTTGTTTATTTGTATTTCTAATTACACGACAACTCTCACGAAACCTTTATATATAGAAAAATTATTTTTTTTCCGTTGAAAATTACGTCGGTTTCCGCGACACGTCGTGGCAGGTGTTTCATACGAAACTTAACGCACTCCCCCCCTGTTCCTCATCCCTTTCCTCCCCCTCTTCAATTTACCCCGGAATCAATTTAATTTATATACGTACGCATACATTTTTTTTGTTAAATTCGTTAACGTTGGGGGTTGTTTATGTTCAACGAAAGGAACCGACAGGAAATTAAAAAAAAAAAAAAATTTTTTTAAGCTCCCGATACCGTAAAAAACAAATTCTTTAATTACACGTCTATTTTTGTTTATATAACAATCACAGCCTTCTATTAAAAATAAACGTTATTCGTTCGAAAAAAATAAAAATGGCGTCCTCATCAATTTCTAACTAGTAAAAGTTAAATAAATACTAAGATTAT
This sequence comes from Pediculus humanus corporis, assembly GCF_000006295.1. Classification (NCBI taxonomy): domain Eukaryota; kingdom Metazoa; phylum Arthropoda; class Insecta; order Psocodea; family Pediculidae; genus Pediculus; species Pediculus humanus. Next base: position 157,830 of record NW_002987763.1, on the reverse strand, counting down.
ATAAATATATAACGTTGTGAAAAAAACATTAAAAAATCATTTCGACGTGGAATCAACGACGACGACGACGACGACGATGACGACACGTCCTTAAAAATACGTTGTTTGTTTATGTAAATAAATGATAAATTTTTTTCTTTTTTTTTTTTTTTTTCATTGAAATCGAATGTAACGGAAAAATTAATTCCGTTTTTTAACAACAGACTACCGCAATAATTTTTTTATTCGGATCTATTTACACGAACTTTTATTTCGATTAAAAATTTAAAATTCATCAAAAAAATAATATTATTATTATCGTCATAGTCGTCGTCGTCGTCATATTCATCATCATCATCATTATTATTATTATTCTCGATAACGTGGGTCAATTTTTTTTTATATTGGGGAGAAAAAATAAGAAGAAGAAGAAGAGGAGGAAAAAAAAGGTCTCGAAAAATCCTAGACAGACGCGATGTTGTCACGTTTCCGCATTCTGTTAAATGTAGGTTTCTTTTTTTTTTTTTTTTTTTCGTTTTCTAAAGAAGAGACTATGTTTTTTCTCTCTCTGTCTGCCTGTCTGTCTCTCTCTCTCTCTCTCATTATTAATATTTCATAAACGTAAACACTTAAAATTCAAACGCGACAAGACAAAACTGGTTTTTGTTGTATTATCGTTACACGTTTGTCGTACAACTGTCAAAATTTACCCGCCAAAATTTAAAAAAAAACGTTAAGCATTGACGTCATACTTTTAATAAGGAAATTTTGTGTTATTATTATTATTTTAACGATGACGTATTAGGTAGTACACGTAAACCTCCGAACATGATAATTTATTTACACGTTTATTTGTAAACAAATGTATTAATTTGACGTATTCTTCCGCCACGTGGATTTTGTATACACGACAACAACAACCCTCCACCATTAACCCTCATGAATATATTCGTTTTTAAAAAAAGGCGGAAAATCGAAATTAATAATAATAATAATAATAATAATAATTATAACGATGACGATGATAATGATGATAACGATAGGTACGTAATACGAAAGAAAAAAGAAAAAAAAAAGGTACAGTTATAAAAGTGACGTAAAAAAAAACGAAAACAAAAAAAGAACACTTATAACCGTATAAGAGAATGTGGATATATATATTCTTCTGCCACGTGAATTTTGCTAACCTCAAATCAAACGAGATGAAAAAAAAATAAAATAAAAATTCTTTTTCTCCCCCCTCCCTCCCTTTTTTTTACGACTTTTTATAGTTTCTAACCGTTCTTTTTTATTTTTTCTTCTGCTTTTACCTGTTGATCGTTAATTTAAAATATATATTAATATTTTTGACAGAATTTTATTTTTTTCTAATTCCCCGTCACATTCATTCACCGTTGCCGTCGACGCCGCCACTTTACCCTTCTCGCGATTTTCGGTTTCTTAATCGCGTCGTTTTTCACGCATTTTTTGAAATTTTTCCGGGGGGATCCCGGAATTTTGTCGACTTAAAAAAAAAAAATTAAAATTTAAAAAGAGTTGTTGAATGAAGACGGATTCTTCAAAGAAGAAAGAATGAGAGAGAGAGAGAGAGAGAGAGAGAGAGAGAGAGAGAGAGAGAGAGAGAGAGAGAGAGAGAGAGAAGGTCAATTTTTTAAGAAAGATTCGGTCTAGACGCGGGTCTAGACTTAGCCTGAATTCAATTATGGCAACAATAAAAAAAAAAAAAAAAAAAAAAATATTTGAAAAAAGGAAAAAGAAAACAAAAACACAAAAAACCCCCCATGTTTATTTTATGTAAATGCCGTGGCACAACTAACACACCGAATAATAATGATAATAATGATAATGATAATAATTTTTTTTGGCAATTCTTTGTGAAATCGAAACAAGGCGACCTTGCCAGCTGGATAAGGACCTCTCATGGCCTCTCACGTTTTCCCGCGCATTTTTTTTTTTAAAAAAAAAAATCTTCGACGATTCATCCGGCTTGAATAACACAAAGGATAAGCCTGACACGTGCTTGTGAAAACCTTGAGAAAAAAAAAAAAGGAGAAGTAAAAAAAAAAAAGAAAAAGAAAAACATAATCCGACTCAACTTTATTATATATACGTTCAAGTCGTGGAAATAGATAAATGTCGCGAGCGAGCGAGCAAGTGAGTGAAATCGACGTGTCCGTACGCGTTACAAAAAAAAAACGATTTTTCCCTTTTTTTGAAAACTGCGCATGCGCAAATATAATCATCATTATCGATATGAGATTTTGAATTTCGCGAACCGATCACAGAAACAACAACAGCGAAATGCCACGACATTTTTTTTTTGCTGTCGCGAAAACAATAACAAATACGCATTTGAAAAATTTTAAAATTTGTTACCGTTATTATTCCTATATATATTTTTTAACAAGAGCAAAAAAAATTAAAACAAAAAAAAAGTAATTTGCTACGATTCAATGACTTTATATCTTTAATTGATTTTTTTTCCTTTGTAAATAAAAACTAATGCCAAGGTTTATTTCTTAAAAAGACACGTTTAAGGCTTAAAACCGTTTTATTATTATTATTATTATTTTTTTTTTTCAACAGTTTAAAATTCATTTTGTTCATTATTATTATTATTATTATTACTACAGCCTTTCCCCTCCCTTTAACCCCTCCCTCTCCCAACAAAAATTATTATTAAATAAAACAAATAAATGAGTGAGAAAAAACAAACTCGAATCCGCTTTAAGAAAAAAAAAACGAGACATAAAAGTTTTTGAAAATTTTTCCCGCCAAAAAAATTATTATTATTATTATTATTATTATTATTTTCAATTGCTTTTTTATCAAAGCCTTCGCGATTTTTTTATTTTTTCTCACGGATTTTTTTTTTTTTCATCCTTTGCAAAAATCTCGAGCTTAATTCCACGGATTAGCGTTTTGAAACGTTTCAAAGTATTTTCTCTCTCTCTCTCTCTCTCTCTCTCTCCTCTTACTTAAATTAATTTTTTGTCTTTATTTACACGCGCGTTCCCCCTCCCCCCTATCATAACTTTTTTTTTTAAAAAGAAAAACGTATCTTAAATTAATAATAATAATAATAATAATAATAATATAATTTTCAACCCCATTCGTTATGATATTATTATTATTATTGTTAAATAAAATTCAAAGCGTTCTTTTATTACGAACAAACAAACAAACGAACAAACGAGCAAACGAGCATACAAACAAAAACAATATATCCGACATATTAAAGTTTTTCGCAGGCATAATCGTCGAAAAGAAAGAAAAAACTTTATTATTATTATTATTATTTAGTTCGATCCCGTTTTATTTTATGCCCATTTTTCTTTTTGTTAATCACGTGACTCCCGTTCGGTATTTAAAAAATTATGACGTATATACGTAATCGTACTTGTTAATTTTTATGCCGTTCGAAACGTTCGAACGTTTTACAAAAAAAAAAAAAAATTTTTTTTTTTTTTAATAAAACGACGAGTCGAATCGAGGAAGGGGAAAAAAATTTTTTCCGTTATATTTCGTGGAATTAGAAAAAATAAAAAAAAAAAAGCGTTTCTTTTTAAAACACGACTTTTTTTTCCCGTCGTGGAATTAAAAATTTTTAATAAAAAAACCCGCCATTTAACACGTTATTAAAAGTTAATTTTAAATTTCTTTTTATATGCGGCAAGCAAAGCATTTTTTCGCGATAAATTTAATTATTTCGAAACATTTTTTTTTTTTTTATTTACAGCGTTCGTTCGTTTATTTATTTAAATTGTATTAAAATTAAAGCGAATTTATTTTTTTTAATTGAAACGAAAAAAAAAAAAAAACGCAAAAACGCGAAAAAATTTTTTCAAAGTAAATTTTAACGAAAAAAAAAAAATTTCGCGAAAAAAGGGAAATGACGAACGAATAGCAGAAGAAAAAAAAAACAAACAAATAAATAAAAAAAAAATCAAGATCATCACGCTATAAATAAATTTTCTTTTTTTTTCGGGGAAGGTCAATAACGAAAAAAAAAAAAACAAAATTATATATCAGTGTCAATGTTAGTAAAGATATTATTATTATTATTTCGACGAGAATTACGAAACGTTATATTCTAGTTCCACGTGAAAGTTTATTTTTCCCCCTCTTTTCGTTATTCTTCGATTATGTAACGTATTTTTTTTATTTTTTTTAAATAAATTTCCCGCCCGATTACAATCCACTAAAATTACGGGGGGGGGCGGGGGGAGAGGGGAAAAGAGAAGAAAAAATGCGAGGTACGAATATTACGAATAACGATCATCGTGGAAGTAGAAGTTAAAGCCACGACGACAAAAACGTTCAAATAAAAGAAAATTTTTTTTTTTCGAATGAATTCGTAAACCAGCGACGGATATTTAAAATTTTTTCGCGCGAAAATGATATTAATAATAATAATAATAATAATAGTTTAAAATTATTTTCAAACGATTCCCTTTAAAAATTTACAAAGGAAAAAAAATCAAAAGAATTTAAAAATAAATAAATAAATATTAATTTTAATAACTTTGGACCCAATCAAAAAATTTATTAACTTTTTTTTTTTTTTTACGCGCTTCGATGAAAAATAAATAAATAAATAAATGGGCCACACATGGATTTCGACTACTGACACTTCTTACGTAGTTTTTTTATAATCTAAATACACGTTTCGATAGTAAATTCGAGCCGTTATTCAAAGCGTTACTATTATTATTATTAGGAAGTAAAGAGAGAGAAAACGTTTCGGTAAAAATAATAAAACGGTCACCAATTTAAAAATAATAATAATAATAATAATAATTTTATGAGAAAATGGCCGCGAGTTCGCACCTGAGATAAAAATCTCGTAGATCTTTTTCTCTCTTAAAAAAATAAAATAGTTTTATGTCGTCGACCCAAGATCATTTTAATTTGACTTTTAACACGCACACGCACGCACTCACGCACACACGCATTCACGCACACAATTATTTCCTCCGATTTGTTCGTTGACCTTCCCTATAAAAACCTTTTAATAAATCTCATACGATTAATGCGTGTTCCATATTTGTTTCAAACTTTCATCAAAACAAGTCAAATATTCATTCGTCTTGTTGCTTCTTCGTAAACGATTCGAAAACATTTTTCAAAAAAAAAAAAAAAAAAAAAAGGCGCAAAAAAAACCCTTCTCATCATCGCGAATTAATTTTTTTTTAAGTAAAAATATAAAAAAGTGGTTTTAGACATTGATTAAATTTTTTGCCATCGTGTATTTGTGTGTGTGTAAACATGGTAAGATGATAGTGGCGAACTTTCAGGAAGTTGTTTTTAAGTTGGACAAGTTCAAGGTCTGCCACTGTAATAAAAAAAAATTTGAAGGGCTATTTCAGGCACTTGACCTGGAATTATATGGTACGAATTATTATGGTGGATAAAAAAAAAAAAAATCTTTTTTCTCTCTACGGTTCCTGCTTAATTTATATTTTTTAAAAAAAATTTTATTCGTGTTCCGATTACGCGGTCAAATTTTGAAAAATAAACGGAAACGGAAATAAAACCAAAACAAAAAAACTGTTTTATTGATAGTTATCGTCGCCATTTTGTTACTAAGTCACATTATTATCACAAGTTTGCAAAATATTAATTAATTACTCTATGAAATCAAGTAAACGTCGCCGTTAAAAATGTTACGTAATAATTTTTAAAGATTTTTATATTCGCTTAACGCCACCCCCCTTTTCTTTCTCTATGGATGAGGGGGGAAAGGGGGGGGGTAAATTTTAAAATGAACGAACGGCATCCGGTCGAGTTTTCTAAGTAAAAACGAAAAAAAAATTTCTCCCCTTTTCTCTTTAAATCGATTTAATAATATTATTATTATTATTACATTAAACGGAGGTAGTTAATTAAGTTTTTTTACTCTATGCCTCGCGTAAAATCACCGCATTTCACATATATGTAAACGAAACGACGTAAATTCATAAGCCTCCGCCATTGTATCGATAACGAATACGATACCAAATACGAAAGAGTTTAGAAAATAGAGACGTGGTATTAGAAAATTATAAATTTTTAACGTTTGCGTAGAAATTTCACGCAACGCACTTAAATCTTTTTTTTTTTATCGAAACCACTTTTAAGGTTTTCTCTCTCTCTCTCTCTCTCTCTCTCTCTTCCTTTTTCTTTAAAAGGTCAATAACTCAATCAGTTTAATAATTCCTTTTGATTTTATACGAAAAAAAAATTTTTCATCCATTGTTCTTTTTAAAATATTTCCACCGTTTGATTTTTTTTTTTTTTTTTTGAAAAAATAGGGGGATATAATTTATATATGCCCACTTTTGATGAGTGGCAATAGAAAGGTGCATTTAAAAAAAATACCCGTGGCTGTTTCTAGAACCACTTTAACCACTTACGAATAGGCTGCTCCTCCCATAACTAACCTATTTTATTTTTCTTTTCTTTTATTTTTATTCCATATTAAACGCGAGACGAAATTTTCAACGAAAAATTTTAAAAACCGGAAACGGAAATATGGAAGAAAAAAAACGATGTCGTCCGTTAAAAATCATAATTCGCGTTTATACGACAAAATCCAAATTATAACAACAACAACAAAATTTTTCTTTTCGATTTAACGAATTCGTTTGTTTCTAAAAAAAAAAAGTTTGTTCGTTCTTACGACAAATAAAAAAAAATGGCGGCGGAAAAACAAAAAAAAAAGAAAATTTAAAAAGTGAATGTTAAAAATTTTAATAAATGGCGGAGAGAACGGGGAGTCATTGTTTTAAAAAAAAAAAGTTTTAACTCTCTCTCTCTCTCTCTCTCTCTCTCTCTCTCTCTCTCACTCTCTCTCCGACAGTCATTTTAACTTCCGTTTTCCATTTTGTCGACATAAGCTTCGTTTACACTTCATAGAGTAATAAAAAAAAAAAAAATTTTAACTTTTTTTTTAACAACCCGGCTGAATAAATGAAAATTTAATTTATTACGTAATAAAAATAAAAAACCCCGACGCACTACCAACGTTTACAATAAAAAAAAAAAAAAAAAATCGTCGTGGCAGACGAATTTCGACAAAAAATAAAAAAAAATCTAGCGTAAAAAAAAAAACGACGAAACGATTACGAAGATGTATAGTTAAAAAAAAATAAAACGTGAAAAGAAATCCGTAAAGAAGGGTAAAAAAAAAAAAAAACCAACCTTTTGAAATCAACCCCCGTGACCTCTATTTCGTAAATGACATACAAAGAAAAGAAAAAAAATTTTTTAAAGAGGGTGAAAAAAGGTGTGCAAAAAAAAAAAAAGGTATTTTCAGGTCGACGGGCAACGACGGGTAGTATAAGAAAAAAATTTTTTTTTGCGCAATTTTTTTTTCTTTGACCTTACGACCTTTTAACCTTTATTTACAAATTTACAAATTGGTCAATTACCTTTTTGACTTATTTATTTTCTTGTCAACACGTAACAACCTTTTTTTTTCGTCTCGTTTCCTCATTTCGCACCTATTGAGAAAAAAAACGTATCGAGATATCGATTCTACTCCCACTTCCGTCCCCTCCCCTTCCCCTCCCCCTCCCTCCCGAATCAAAAAAAAAAAAAACGGGAATCAAAGACGTACAACAACTACTGCAAATAATTTAAAATTTTTACCTTATTTAAATAAATAATAATAATAATAAAATCATATTCGTAATCGTAAGTCATAGAGTAATAAAAAACCTATCACGAACTCAAATATATTTCGATAGATCGATAGAATAATTTTTTTTTTTTTTTTTAATATTCGATTAATTTTAAAAATCCCGCCAAAATATTTTTGTTTACTGACGTACGTATAATATAAAAACGTTTTTCAATGCCAACCCTTTTTTACAAAAAAAAAAATAAAAATAAAAAAATAAAAAAAAAAAACAAAAAGTCTCTCTATTGGCAGATGTGATTAACGTGGCAGTAAAAAAAAATTTATTTTCAATAGTTGGCTGTACGTACAGCAGGTGGCTTCGATTAACCCTTTTTTTTATTTTTTTTTCAAAATTAAAGGGAATGAATATATATATATATATATATATATATATATATATATATATATATATATATATATATATATATATATATATATATATATATACTCAGCATTCCCGATTTTTTTTAACCTCCCCCGGGTTAAAAAAGAAAAAGAATTAAATTTTTTTTTTTTTTCCCCGTTTGAAACTTTTTCTACTCATTTGAAATACTAATAATAATAATAATCACTACTGCCTTTTATTTCTTTTAATAAATTTTCTCTCTCTCTCTCTCTCTTAACGATATTATACGTTTTTTGTCTTCGTTTTCTTTTCTTTTCAAACAATTCCGGCATCGATTCAAAAAAAAATTAAAAAAAAAAAATCTTAATTATTAACACGTCACACTTTTACAATAATTTTTTTTTTTTTTTACATTAATCCCTTACATTAATTATTTTTACTCTATGACTTTTCTCCTTTTCTCTCTCTCTCTCTCGATACCGACACGCCAAATTTTTTTTTTTTTTTAAACAATTATTTATAAAATCAAAATGTACAACATAACGAAAAAAAAAAATCGCACTCATTAATTCATACGCGTTTAATTTCCACGTCGAAAAAAAAAAAAAAAATGGCGACGACGCTAATGCCCCGAACTTTTCGATACGAAAAAAAATGACGATTCGAATTGGGGTTAATTTGAAAAAAATTTTTTTTTTTTGCGACATTGTCGAAAATATGTAAACAAAAAAAGAACGTCAGATAAAGTTTTACCAACATAAAAAAAAAAATTTACGAATAAAAAACTAATAATAATAATAATAATAATTTTACACCGAAATGTTGTCGACCTTGTAGTTTAAATTTAATTACGTCTCGTAGTAAATATTTTATTATCATTAAAAAAAAAAAAAAAAAAAAACTAAATAAAATAAATCACTGACCTGTACAAATACATTATTTCTGCCACGTTCAAAAGAAAAAACGACGACATTTCTGCCAACTTTTGAAATCCACAACGCACCGTCACATCCCCCTAAAAAAAAAAATATTATTAATAATAATAATCATTATTATTCTTTATTTATAAAAAAAATCGTTCAACAGGTTTTTATTTAGGTTTTTGTCAATTCATCGATATGTAATCAATAACCATATATCGATATATCGAAATAGTCATCGATATGTTGCATAATTTTCTACTCACATCCATCCATCCCCAAATATCTACTGCCACGTTCATTCATTCCACACAACATAAAAATTGATTATTTAACCGAGAGTAAATATATACGTGGAATTAAACGAACAAAAAAATTGATGATGACACGTTAAAAAAACGTTTGTAAAAAAAAAAAAAATTCTAGAACTTTCGATAAACAGATAGACACCACCACTACCACCACCACCACATAAAAAATTTTTCCCTTGATAATAATTCAGTTTCCCCCTATTAAAATACGTATACGTATTAATAAGTATAATTAATGATTTTCTTTTTCCGCTTTGTAAAAAAGCGCGCGCAAAAAAAATAAAACAACCCCTATGTGTGTTAGTAATGTAATAATAATAATAATAATAATAATGTAAACGACCTAATTTCCGCATGACATCGCGAATACCATATTTTTTTTTTTTTTTTTTAAAAAAAAATCTTGAGAAAAAAAATTGGGGATGATCAATAATTTTTAACAACAACAAGAACAACCTTATAAAATCATTTACCGTTATTGAGCCCTCTTTTTTTTTCTTCCTTTTTTACCTAAAAAAAGGAATAAAAAGGAAAAAAACGTGAGGTACACATCACCTTTCCATAATGACAATGCATTTTTTAAATATCCACCCCCCACCACCTCATAACCTCTTCGCGTCTTTTTCTCAGCATCTCTTTTACAAAAAAAGGAAATACGTAAAAAAAAAAAAAAAAAAAATCTTTTGTGTAAATCAATATAACGGAATCCGAGAAAAAAAAAACAAACGAGGGTTGGGGAGGTTTCCAAAAAAATCACACACACACACACACACGTAAAAATTAGGGCTCACGACATACACATACCATGAGAAAGCATTTTTTTTTTTTTTTTTAAGGGTAAAAAATGATTTTTTTTAAAAAAATAATTTTTTTTTTTTATAACCGGATGTCGTCGTCATGTCATTCACGTGAGAATTTTTCTCTTTTTTTTTTTTTTTTTAACTAGTCTATAAATAATTATTTATTTAAAGAAAACGACAAACAAAATAGAAAAGATTTCGGATGCTGCTCCGTCTTTTAACCGACAAATCATTTCGTACGTATAACAAATAAAATCGATAAATAATAATAAATTTTGTCTTCTGCTAATAATTTTTTCGCGCGTTGTTTTAAAACTTTTAATACCGGAATTGTTTCGAAACATTTTTTTTTTTTTTTTGAATTTTAAAAACGTTATACGACGAACACACGACGATTCATTTAATTTATTTTTTAATCGTTAAATTACCACCCGATTGTTGTGTAATAATAATGATAATAATAATAATAATAATAATAATGATGATGATGATGATGATGATAATAATAATACGTAAAGTAATTTACGAATTATATATAAATAAATAAAAATGTTCGTGTTTTATTTTCTCTTTTTTTTTTGACATGTTAATCGAAACGATTGAATTGAAAAGAGAAAGAAAGAAAAAAACAAAAACAAACAAACAAACGACAACAACAACAACAACAACGACAAACATTATAATTAAACCTTTTTAACGTCGAATTAATCAAACCAAATGGATGGACGACAACACGCGATTTATTAAAACCGAAAAAAAAAACAAAGAAAAAAAATTTTTTTTTTTTTTTTAAATTTTCATTTTATATATATTAATCTACGCCGAATAATAAAAACAAACGAATGCAAACAAACAAACAAACAAACAAACAAAACAAACAACCCCCCCCATCATCATTTCCCGACTGACGTACACACACACACACACTTATTTATTATAGACTTTTTTTTTTAAAAGGACGAAAATTGTCACGGTGGAAATAACTTTACGTTCGCCATTTTTATAATTATAATGATAATGATGATAACAACCCTTAAATATAGTGTGCGTTTGTGCGCATGCGCGTTTACAAATTTTTCATCCGGTTTAAAATAATAATAATTATTTGTATATATGTGTGAGAGAGAGAGAGAGAGAGACTCCCCGAGAATATAAAAAGGGAACCTATTCGTCCATTTTTTTCTTTTTTTTTTTTTTTTTTTATTACGACTGTTAAAGAATTATCAACGCCATTCATCAAAGTAAGAAGCAGAAAAAAAAGAAATAATAATAATAATAATGATAATAATAATAATAATAAATAACGGTTAAAAAAAAACTTCTCGATCGGTCGTGTAAAAAAAAAAAAAAACCGTTTCACGGAAAGGAAAGAAAAAAAAATACATATCCTGGGAACGAATAATAATAATAATGATAATAATAATAATAATAATAATAATGATAATAAAACAGACAGAAGAACATTAAAAAAAGGCAATTCAATCTTAAAACTAGGCCGTCAAAAAAAAAAAAAAAAAAAAACGAACAGAAGGTGTTTGAATGATGATTATGAGAAAATCCACATTTCGTCAAAGTCCTTCTTTCCCCCCTTCCCTTCCCTTTCCTCTACAACCCCCCTCACTTTCCACCCTGTAAAATCTCATTTTTTAACGCGAATCAACCCATAAAAAAACGAAAAAAAAAAAAAAAATTCACACAATCATCATCATCATCAATATCGCCTATGTAAATTACACGTGAGAGAAAGAGAGATAGAGAGAGAGAGAAAGATTTGGAATAATTTAGGGGATGTAAAATTTCTTGAGAATAAAAAAAAAATTATCCCGTTTCATTTTTTACCGTTTTGTGGAATCTTCCAAAAAAAAAAAAAATAATAATAAAAAAAAAAAAAAAAAAGGGGGATGAAAACGTGAGAAAATCTCAATTTCGGGAAAAAAAGGATAAATTTTTTATTTTTTATTTTAAAAAAATCTCACCCTCTTACAGGTAAGTTAATTTTTTAAAGGTGATTTAATAAAATACACAAGACGCGGGGTGTTCATCATCATCATTATTATTATCATCGTTCGGGGGCAAGGTGTTCGTCATTTCTTT
>NW_002987763.1:138217-140717 GCF_000006295.1 Pediculus humanus corporis | reverse complement strand
TTTTGTGCGAGAAAATTTTCCTTTTTTTTAACCGGAAAATAAAAAGAAAAGAGAGAGAAAAAAAAATTATTCACCTACACTTGAATTTTTTTGTAAAAGCTCTCTCCTTCACCTGCCAAATAAATTTAAAACTTGTTTTTCTCTTTTACCTTCGACTTCCTTTTATTATTATTATTATTATTATTATTATTTAAAAAGAAAAATTACGAAAAACCGCGAATTTCATTTTATTAAAAAATTATTATCATCATCATCATCATCATTACTATGGAAAAACAAAAAAATTTCGTTCGTTATTTTTCCTATTTTTTTTTAACCGATAATTTCCGGTTTCGTAACAAACAAACAAACAAACAAACGAAAAAAAAAAAAAAAAAAACTTTTATTCCTTATTTACATTAACGCGATTATACGTAGATATGTCTCAAAAATCTAAAACCACGTTGTGTTTTTTTTTTTTCTCTCTCTCTCTCTTTCTCTCTCTCTCTGTTAATTTTCAAAAGGTTAAAAAAAAAATTTTTTTTTTTAATAATTTACACACACACACACGCGTAATTGGATTAATTTATTAAGTTAAGTTAAAAAAAAAAAATAGTCGCCATTTAGAAAAAAAAAAATCTGTCTGTAACCACGATTACGATCTCTCTCTCTCTCTCTCGTACGTATACTCGTCGTTTTCAAAATGCGTGCGTGTCACGTGATTTATAACATTATATATTGATTGTTACGATAAAATAAAAAAAAATTTCAAAAATTAATTAATTAATTGAACCTCTCTCTTTCAATAACAAAAAAAAAAGCGCGCGAAAAAAACTATGGAGAACGCATGCATAAAATCCATAGAGTAAGAACGACCGCCATATTTAAACAACAACAACAAAATTATTATTTTATTATTATTATTGTAAACGTCATCGTTTGCAGGGAAAAAAAATCCCTTTACGAAAAAATCATATTAACTCTCTCTCTCTCTCTCTTTTTCTGTTTATTTACTCTATGACATATTAATCGTGACGCGGAAAAAAATTTAATAAATAAATAGAAAATTATCGATTAAACGGTTTTGTTTTTAAAATAACGATATTTAATGTAGAATATTTCGCATTTTAATTTTTTTTTTTAAGTTTTAACGAATCCCCTCCCCCCTAAAGCGATTCAAAAAATATTTTAATAATCGGGAGGGTGGAGGAGGAAGGGGAGAAATTTGAAAATAAATAAATTAATTACTTATAATTATAAAATTGAAAGTAAAAAAAAAAAAAAAAAAAGATAATTAATTACTCGAGCTGAAATAAATAAATAAAATCATTCGTACAGATGAATATGAATTTAAGTTTAAAAAATTTTAAAAAATCCGCCATTTTGTTGTCGTTTCCCTTCCACCCCCCCCTCGTTAAAACATAAACAAAACAAAACAAAAATTTTAATTTAACCGTTATTGGAAACTTTATATCGAAATAATTTAAATGAACGTACGAGTTATAAAATAATTACGTAATCACATTCGAACGTATGCGTATTAAACCGCGCGCACACGCACACTCACACGCACACGCACACACGGAATACGAATGTAAATTTACTTATCAAAAAAAAAAAAATTTTATTGGTCAATGTCATTGTCAGGATAATAATGATAATTATTATTATTTCAAACTACCGCCTTCTTTGAAATGAATAAGAAAACGAAAAAAATGGAAAAACTGCGTTGGGAATTTTTTTTCGTGGATGTAGAATCAAAACGAAAGAAATGAGAATTAATAATAATAATAATAATAATAATAATAATAATAATAATAATAATAATAATAATAATAATAATAATAATAATAATAATAATAATAATAATAATAATAATAATAATAATAATAATAATAATAATAATAATAATAATAATAATAATAATAATAATAGATGACAAGTGCCGAATTTGCCAATCTCAATCGGAAACCATCGATCATTTAATTTCCGGTTGTCCGATACTGGCAAAACATGAATATTTAGAAAGGCACAATAAAATATGTCAATATCTCCATTGGAGTATATGCCGAGAATATGGAATGGATGGATTACCCAAGGAGTGGTACAACCACATTCCAAGCCCGGTTACGACAGTAGGTCCATGCACAGTTCTATATGATCAACAAATCCACACTGATAGAACTGTGCCAGCTAACAAACCGGATATCATACTCAGGCATAATGGGGAAAAATGGTGTAAGTTAATTGAGGTATCCGTGCCGGCAGAAAAAAACACCACAGCCAAAGAAGCAGACAAAAGGCTGAAATACAGAAATTTGGAAATTGAAATAACCAGGATGTGGGGAACAAAAACTGAAACGATTCCGGTCATCGTGGGAGCATTGGGAGCCATGCCACATTCAATAAAAGGAAATTTAAAGAAGATTATGAAGAACCTAAAAGAAGAAACCATCCAGGAAATCGCACTATGTGGGACGGCCCACATTCTTCGGAAAATATTATAAATAGCACCACCGAT
>NW_002987763.1:102104-138132 GCF_000006295.1 Pediculus humanus corporis | reverse complement strand
ATAATAAGGATTGTGTTTGTGTGTGTAAAAAAATCAAACAATTTAAACAATACGTTGTGGCTGCAACAGCAGATTTTTTGAATACGGTCCTGAAAAGTTTATGTAAGTCAATAAAGTTGATTTTATAGTAGTAGTCATGCGCACAAACAGAGATGTCACCTTGTTTCACTAACAATAGCTTTTTTTTTGTTTTTTTTTTCTAAAATAACGTTAAAATTTTCACTTAGACAATTAAAACCCTCCCCTACCCTCCCCCTAACCCCCTCCCAAAAAAAGAAAACTTTAAACCGACTAATACTAATAATACCAACTGTTCTAAATTTTAAGAGTTTTTTACATTTCGAACAAAAATTAATTTCCTATTTTTAAAAATTTTCCTAATAAAATATTTAAATAATAATAATAATAATAATAATAATAATAATAATAAAATATTCTTTTTCATTTTTACGATGATCACAACAACAAACGACAAACAACAACGAAAACAATCAAAATTATTATTATTATTATTATTATTAAAGATAAAAATTTTCAGTAACGGTAATCGGCCATTTTGACCTTATGGATTATGGTAAAATGTGTAACCGGATTGTGTGTTGTTGTTGTTGTTGACGTTTTGCCAACTTTGACACGCAAAAAAAAAAAAAATAAGTTACTACGATCACGATTTTCAATAATAATAATAATAATAATTTCAATTTGGCAAAAAATTTTTTTTTTTTAAATTTTTTCTACAAAATATTTTGTTCTTCAACAACTGCGACAACAACAACAACGACAAACAATAATTTTTTTTTTTTTCGAAATTTTTTTACCACAAAGCAACAAACGTATTATTAATCAAACAAATACCAAATGAATACTTGGCATAAATAATAATAATAATAATAATAATAATAATAATAATAATAATAATAATAATACGATAGATAGGTAAATGTTTTGAATTAGAAAGAGAGAGAGAGAGAGAAAAAATTTTAATAAATTACGCATTGCGTAAATACTTTAAATACTTAAAATTTACGCGTTTTTTTTTTCTAGAAAATTCTATGACGTGACGTATGCATGCGTTCGAAACAAATTTTAAAAATGTTTTTCCTAAAATAATAATAATAATAATAATAATAATAATATCAGATTATTTAAAAAAAAAAAAAAAATTAAAAAATTTTAAGTTGGCATCCCTTCCCTCACACTCCCACTTCCTCTCGTATAGCGAATTTAAAAAAAATTTCCACCACTTCCGGTTTGAATACACGCGCGCGTAAAATTTTCATCGGCGAAAATCAATAATAATAATAATAAATCCGTTTGCGACGACGCGTGATTTTATTTGTCGACTCTCATTTAAATTTGACTTATTAATCTAATGACACGTAATTAAATTTTCTTATCATCGTAAGTGGTATTTAAAAAAAAATTATAATAAATTGCATAAAATTGCAATTTTTTTTTTTATATTAAATTCGAAGAATGTTGTTTCAAAACAAATTAACAAACGAAACAAAAAGGATCAAAGTCCTAAAAAAAGACGACGAAATTATTTTAATATTAAAAACCAAAAGGAAAAAAAAAGGAAAAGTTTAAAGAGAGAGAGAGAGTGTGTAAAAAGAATTGAATAATGAATCGAGGGGGGAAAAAAAGGAAAGAAGATAAAAGGACTAGACAGAGAAGAGACGAAGAGAAAAACTGGAAAAGGCTGACCTAAGTTTTATCTAACCAGACTTTCTGGAATCGATAACGGGAAAGCATTTAATCAACTTTCAAAAACATACAAACGTTAAACAAATATACAAACAACAAACAAACGCGCGCGTTCGCGTACAAACAAACAAACAGACAGACAGAAGAAAAAAAAGATGAATTTTTTAAATTTTAAACACACACAAACTTGCATTCATTCTTTTTACTCTCTCTCTCTCTCTCTCTCTCGCTCCCTTTTCTTTCACTTCATCATCATCATCATCATTTACCTTTTCTAAATGTTGTCGGCATTTTAAATATAATTTTCCCTTCGAGTTTGTAAATTTCAAAAATTCTTTTTCCACGTTTTTATATACGCGTACGTACACGCACACACACACGCGTCGTTTAATTTTAAATTAATGAACCTTTTTTTTAAATAAAATCTGCAAAAATTATTACGAAAAAAACGATTTAACAACGACACAAACGCAATAAGTAAAAAAAATGATTTTTCCCTCCGTACGAAACGTGTAAATAGACAACAAGGTTTATTATAATTGCAACACTGTGTGACGTCACAATTTAAAAAATATATATATTAAAATAAAAGCGCAAAAAAAATAATTACTATTCGTCGTTGTTATTAACATAATTTTTTTAATTTTAAACTTTTGAGAGAAAGAGAGAGAGAAAGAGAGGAAAAGAGGAAGAGAGACAGAAAGAGAGGAAGAGAGAAAGAGAGAAAGAGAGAGAGAAAGAGAGAGAGCTTTTAAAAAATAAAACAGAAACGAGATAAAAAATATATTATCACTCGAAAAAAGGTTTTCCGCTCATCCCTAACTTACTGACCTATTGATTTATTATTATTATTATTATCATTATTTTTTTTTTATGCGACCAATAACAAAAACGACGCGTAAAATTAAATTCCTTTTTTTTCGGGAGGGAGGGATGGAAGGAGAGAGAGAGAGAGAGAGAGAGAGAGAGAAAAGGGAGCATTTCATTAAAACATTGCAAATCCCATTTATAAAAAAATAAAAAAACGTAGAGACGACGACGACGAAAAAAAATTTTTTTTTTTTTTTAATTATTTTTAGTCTTCGTTGCGTTACGAATTTACTGATTGCACGCGTTTAAACGAAAAAAAAAAATTCATTTGGTGATAATAATAGTATAATAATAATATCACTAACCATTATTTTTAAATATTGTCACGAACTCGGAGAAAAAAAAAAAAAAAATTATTTTTTACGATTTCGTTCGTTTGTTCGGTTTTTTTTTTTTTTTTTTAACCAATCCTGTTAAAAATAAAATTTTAAAAAGGTTACGAAAAAACCAGCGAAATAAATTTTCCTTTCCCCTTCTCTACCCCCACCCTCCCCGAAAATATAAAAACCGCAGAAAATGGCACCGAGTGTGTGACGTCATATACTTTTTAAAAATACTCAAATTTTTTTAATAAGACGAAATCGACAAAAAAAGGGTAAATAAAACTCGGGATTTTAAGTAAAACGAAATTATTATTATTATTATTATTAGTTTACACGTAAGTGCGCATGCGTCACACGTCACGATCATTAAAAAAAAAAAAAAAAAAAAAAAAAAAATTTAAATGGGTTAACGCATACGTTAAAAACTCGCTCGATGACTTATGCGAATGTAAAACCGGAAATGCAACGACGACGATTACGTAACGACCAACGAACGAACAAACGTACACGAAAACAAATAATAAAAAAAAATCCGACAAATTTAATTCTACTCCCACGTTCGTTAAATCCATACCGACGACGACGACGACGACGACTTTAGGTTAAATAATAATAATAATAATAATAATTCGTAATATTGTTATGATAACGCGATTAATCAACGTGAATAATTAATCTTAATCTCGAGTTTTTTTTTTTTTTTTTTTTTTATGCTTCATCACTACTTCATTTAAAATTCTACACGCAATAACTAAATTTAATTATAATAAATTATTTAAAACTATTTTTTTTCCCTCCTAATAAATAATAATAATAATAATGAATGAATGAATGAATAAATTTCTCACCTATATATCAAATCAAATTAAATTTTCTTTACAAAAAAAAAAAAAAAAAAAATTAAAACACGCGAAATATTGATGGTGGATGTGCATCGATTGCATTCCCGCGTAACGACTAACAAAAATGAAGGCGAAAAAAAAAAAAAAAACAAAATGGCGTCCGTCCTTATCCTTGAAAATATGCAATTAACCGTAATGCAATTGCTTGGAACGAAATGCATGTTGAAAAAATAAAAATAAAATGCATCCCCGCACACGCATTCTCTCTCTCTCTCTCTCTCTCTCTCTCTCTCTCTCGAATATTCTCTTCACGCCAAATAATAATAATAATAATAATAAAACGCGAAAGACGACGATGCATTCGAAGGTTTATTTGATGACGTTGTCAAGGTTATTTGAATTATATCATCATCATCATCATCATCGTCTTTTTTTCTTTCCAGAAATTTTCCTCATCGTCAGTCACACGTTTTTTTTTTTTTTTTTTTTTTAAATTGTTCTGGATTTTTCCCCGACGATGTTACGTCTACGTTTAAAGTTTGTACGCGCGCGTTAATTAATCCAAACGTTTTTTTTTTTCCTAATGAAATTATATGCGTACGTATTCATCATTATTATTATTATTATTAAAAAAAAAAAAAAACGAAGTGTGCGTGCGTGCGTGTGTGTGTCACGATGCGGATTCAACGATTTGACATTAAAACAAACAAACACAATCGAAACTTTACAACATTTCATGTTATAGAAACTTAAAAAAAAAAAAAAAAAAAAAAAAATGGCACACAAAATGGCTGATGATGATGATGATGATGATGAGGCGATTTGCCAATTTGTCGAATTTACACAAAATTCGCGGTCGAAAAAAAAAAAAAAAAATGGACGAACGATCGCGCCTGAAAAATTCGACGACATTTTGTTTTTCTCCCCCCCAAGGGAGGGAGAGAGGGAGGAAGCGAGGGGGAGGTGGTTAAAACGTGTGAATTTTCAATTGATGACGTAATCTCAAAACCGTTTTCATTTACAATAACCCATACAATATTATAAATTTTAACGTGGCATTACCCCGGGTTGCGAAAATGATCAAAAAATTAAAATAATAATGATAATGATAATAATAATAATAATGATAATAATAATATATTCCCTTATGATATCTTCTAATTAATTTTTTTTAGAATATATAAGAAAAAAAAACATGGCCGAACGTTATAAAATCATACTGTGCGGAATTAAATTACACAAAATGTTACATTTTCCTTACTTTCAAAAAGGATATGGATCCCCGTGAAAATCTCAAACCTATACCTGTAGAAAAAGAAAGAGATGGAGATAGAAAGAGAGAGAGAGAAAGTCGAAATTATTTTCCTTGCATACAAAAAAAAGGGGTTAAAATTTTTTTTTTTTTTTAAATTTAATACACGACAATCAAAGAAGGTAAAATTAGAACGGAAACGACAAAAATTGTTTGTTTGTTTGTTTGCTTGTTTCTTACAATTTTACTTCGAGAAAAAAATAAAAACAAACGATCCATTACTTAAATTAATAATAATAATAATAATAATAATAATAATAAATGATTCGAATTCACGACCACGGGGGCAAAAAGGCAAAAAAACGTCAAATATTAATTTTAATAAAATCTTTTTTTTCTTTTTTTAAATAAAGAAAAGCGTAGGAGTCTGTCACGAAAATTTTTTTTGTTTTTGTTTTTGTAAAGTTTGTCAGACTGTAAGAATAAAAACAAAAACAAAAAAATTACGAATAATGTACCGTGAAACGCGAATAATTTACTACCTTAGTTTTTTCCATGCAATTTCGGTTTAATTTTTTTTTTTCTTCCAAAGGTAAACCTAACGAAAGCAACCCGTAATAATAATAATAATAATAATAATAATAATAATAATAATAATAATAATAATAATAATAATAATAATATATTATACGCGTATGATGTCTTGTTTCTTTTTCTTTTTACCACCACCTGCGCTTATATATATATATACGTGGAAAAACACTTGCCTTAATCATTTACTCCATTTTTTTAAAACTCGGGTCGTAACCCCTCGACCCGATATTTTACATATTTATATTCGATTTCAACCGTATTATTAT
The DNA here is from genome assembly GCF_000006295.1 of Pediculus humanus corporis. Taxonomy (NCBI): domain Eukaryota; kingdom Metazoa; phylum Arthropoda; class Insecta; order Psocodea; family Pediculidae; genus Pediculus; species Pediculus humanus. The sequence goes on along the minus strand of NW_002987763.1, from coordinate 132,278 downwards.
ATAATTTATTATTTAAAAAGAAAATTTTCAAGCGAAAGAATTACAAAATAAAAACGACGTCGTCGACGGTTATATTTTAACGCGCGTGTTCAAATAATAATAATAATAATAATAATAATATTTTCGACACTCGGAAATGATTAATTGATTCATTGATTGATTATCGTTTAAAAAACAAAACAAAATAGAATTCGGTAATAAACTAATTACACGTGTAATAATAATATTATTACACTCACACGATAACGATGACGTTTACATATTTATTAACCGAAATATTGCCCTTTTATTATCATTATTATTATTTGATAAGTTATACGAATCGGAATTTATTTAAAATAAATTAATATGAATTTCCCTTTTTTCCCGTTACAAAAAAAAAAAAAAACAAACGATTGCCAACCTAAAAAATAAAAAAATTTTGTCGTGTCAATATCGTGTCGTGGCATTCGAAATCGAAAGGTAAAAAAATCATTTTTCCCGTGATTACGACAAATTTTCCAATTTTTTTTTTTGGCGGGAAATTAAATAGTAAATTATTATTATTATTATTATTATTAATTCACATCGTGAATCTTCGACGAATGCAAAAACAATAATAATAATAATAATTTTAAATGTACGTGAAATCCCGATTCGTTTTCTAAATACTTTCATCGTTGCATACCAGGAGAGAAAGAGAGAGAGAGAGAACGGGGGGGGGAGAGAATTTTTTTTTTTTACTCGATTCGAAACCGGAAATGGTAAACAAAAAAAAATTCAAAAGTTAATATTATCATGCACAAAAAAAAACAAATAATTTTCAATAAAAAAAAAAAAAAAAACGAAAACGAAAATTCCACGTTGATTCGAACGACTCGTGGCAAAATATTATTTTCGTTATACAAATTTAAATAATAATAATAATAATAATAATAATAATAATAATAATAATAATAATAATAATCGAAATAAACAAGAGTGCCAACTTTAAAAAAATTTTTTTTTTTTTTTTTTGTTTAACGGTTTTCGACCGTTGCAAACTTTACAAAATCGATATCGTTTTATTATTATTATTATTATTATTATTATTTAATAACGAAACGTAAAATTCATTATTATTATTATTATTATTATTATTATTATTATTATTATTATTATTATTATTAATTTTGTTTTTTTCTATGCTTGCTTTTTTTTAATATAAAAATAAAAACGAACGGGGGGGTGGAGAGAAAACTTTTGTTCGAAAAAAATAATAATAATGATAATAATAATAGTAATAATAAAAAGAAAAAAAAATTGAAAAACCCAAACCGAGCCAAACCGCCGAAACATTTTCCAGAAAATATAAAATAAAAAATTAATTTTTTTCTTTTTATTATTATTATTATTATTATAAAACGTACAACAACAAACAAACAAACAAGAGAGAGAGAGAGAGATGGTGTCGCTTTCATTCTTCCGTTTCTTTCAACCCCCCCCCTCCGCCCAAAAAAAAACCCAAAAAATGTTTTTTGCACAATCAAATTATTTTCGCCATTATCATCATCATCATCATCATCGTCGTCATATTTTATTTTACCTCGAGCAATAAACTTCGTCTTTTCGTAATAATAATAATAATAATAAATATATATAAATCTTCATTTTCGGGTCGCTACCCCCATTCACTACCTATAATCATTATTATCATTATTATTATTAATTTCCGTTATAAAAAAAAAAAAAAAAAAATTAACCGACTTTTATTCGCACGCATTCGAGAAGAAAAAAAAAAAAAACAACTCGTTTGTCTCGCGTCCATAAAAATCGCGCGTAACTCATTTAAAACAACAAATTTTTTTTTTTTCGTTTTTAACGGTCAAAACGTTAATAATAATGATAATAATAACATTTCAAAACGTTTTTTTTTTCGTTCACCCACCGGCCACGGAGCTTTACAAAACGAACGAACGTTTTTTTTCCCAAACCCAAACCCGAAACCGTAGACGCAGGTTCGAATCCTGTACGCGTCGATCCCGGATTTAAAAAAAAAAAATCGTTTTTTTTTTTCGAAACAAAGAATCCTTAAGGACTCTTGCGGCGGTTTGAGGGGGGGGGAACAAGAATAAAAAAATTTTTTTCTATCTGACCTATAACGAAACCTACACGCACACACGCGAGAGAGAGAGAGAGAGAGAGAGAGAGAGAGAGAGAGAGAGAGAATTAGAGAAAAATTCGAAATTTCTAGAATATTATTAATAATAATAATAACAACAGCAACTAAAATAATAATAATAATAACATTAAAAAAATGACTTATTATTATTATTATTACTGCTTCTTCTCCTTTACATTATCGAATATTGAAATCGACGGTTTGGTATGCGCCGGATTCTAACACGGAAAAAAAAAAAAAATCTGATTCATTATAAAAAATTTTTTGTATCCTGCTACTAATAATAATAATAATAATAATAATAACAATGACGACGATGATGATGATGATGATGATGATATAAATGCTTTAAATAATAATAATGATGATACTTACAAGACTAAAACGATCACACATCCTTAACCAATCATCACATGTACGGTGGTTGTAATTTTTAATTAAAAAAAAAAAAAAAAAATTTTTTTTTTTAGAGCATATCCTGATTTCGTATGTAAAACTAAGATGATGATCATAATGATGATGATGATTATGACAATAGAGTAATGTATGATAATGATAATAATGATTTCTATGTGAAAACACTTTTACTTAACCGCAATCGAATACTAATAATAATAATAATGAAAAACCGTTTTTTTTTTAAACATAATCATTCGGTCTGTAAATAAATATTATTATTATTATTATTAATATTTTAGTAGTTATTCGCACGAAATTAAAAATTAATATTTAATAAACACTTTGGCTCCATTTTTTTTTTTTTTTTTTTTTTTTTCAAATATGTTTTTTCCGTAATACGAATAAGAATGCGATGTCCGCGCGGATTAGAAAAAAAAACCTCACGAAAATTTCAAAAAATTTTTGTTTCCGTTTTTTGTGTAATTTCACTTCCATTTTTTAATTTATTTTAATTAAATTTTAATTTTGCATTAAAAACACTTTTTAACTGTATTTAAGAGAGAAAAGAAAAAAAAAAAAAAAAAAAAAAAAAAGAAAACCCATCTCCCGACCTCATAACATCTTTAACTAGTGTTGGTTACTAGACGCTCCTCTCGCGCAAACTCGTCATTATAACAAAAAAAAAAAAAAAAAAGTCAAAACGTAACAACGCGATTAAAGCGCTGCTCTGGTGTTTTATTTTCGTACTAAAACGAATTTTTTTTTTTTTCTTATTCCCCTATTCCGCAGGCTCTCGTTCTATAATCGTTCCTTCTCTCTCTTTCATTCGTTCACTCTCACTTTTTTTATCTCTCTCTCTCTCTCTCTCTCGCTAACTCGTCGTTTCTCATCGATTCCGTTGGAGTGTACGTATACGTACATATATATATATATATATATATATATATATATATATATATATATATATTTCTCTCTCTCTCTCTTCCTCTCACGCTCAAATAACGACACAATTTAACCAATTTTTTTTTTTTCATTTTTCTTTTTTTTTTTTATTTTGCCCCATCTGCTCCTTTTTTCCTCCTCCTATTCCATCCACCACCATCTCACCGAATTTTTTTCTTTTTTTTTTTTTTTGGCCAGTTCTGGAAAGTTTTTCTATTATTTATTTTATTTCACTACATTTATTCAAATGCAAATAAGTTAAGAATGGATTCGATGATAACGAGAAAAAATTCGAAATTTCACCCTTCCCCCCCACCCCGATAAAGGAAAAACTTCCAGAAGAAAAAAAGGGGAATAAATATTAAGTTTAAGGTTCAGTGAACAATGGCGATAACAACATTCAATTTTATATAAATTAGGATGATGGTGGATAGAAAATATTTTTATGTGAAAATTGTAAAAAATTATCCTTGTTGCGATACATACCCGCAAAAAAAATCGTGTCAATAGAAAAAAAAATAATAATAATAATTATCGATCGTTTTTGTGTATTGTTTACAATCAATCTTGAAACCGAATGAATCAATCTTGAATCCAATACTATCCTTTAGAAAATTAATACTTTATTATTAACGTCATTATTATTATCATTATTATTATTATTATTATTAGTTATTCTAGAAAATTCTATCAAAGTTTAAACCGCCGCACATTTAAAAAAAAAAAAAAAAAAAAAAACGCGTTCGAAAATTTCAGACTAACACGAACGTTCTCTTGTTTTATTTTTCATACATAAAATTATCTGTTAAATAATATTTACCCCCTCCCTCCTTCCTTCCTTCCCCACCCACCTTCCCCTCCCTTCCTCCTTCCTTCCCCTCCCTTCCTCCTTCCCCACCCTCCTTCCCCTTCCTTCTTCTCCCTCCCCAAAAAAATAAATAAATAAATTTTCAATCATAAACCGCCTCGTCTTTTTTCTGCTCGAGAGAGAAAAAACAAATAATAATAATAATAATGATAATGATGATGATGATGATATAGATGTATTATTATTATATAAAACGAATGACAAATAAATATTTTTACGTTTTAACCGTTAAATAGAAATTTACCACCTGTCAAAACATTTTACGATAAAAAGCAGAAGAAAAGAAAAATCGAAAAAGAAAATTTAAAAAAAAAAAAAATTTTTTTTTCCGCACACGGTATTTTTTAAAAATGGTTCTCCATTTTCCTCCCCCCAATTAAATATTATTACCGTTAATAAAAAACAAAATGAAAAAAAAAATAAAAATGTCGGAATTATAAAATTAAATAAATAAATAATAATAATAATAAAAAAAAAAAAAAACCTTACTGTGAACGATTCCTTATTGTCAATGTGTGTGTGTGTGTGTCTGTGTCGTCGTCGTCGTCGTCTTGCACAATTTTTAATTCGATGACCGTTACAGGGAAATGTGCAGGGAAATTAATTTAAAAGTTGCCAACTTAAAATTTTAACTTGGCGGTTTTTTTTTGTATTATAAAATCGAACAACAACGTGTATCGTGACACGTGTTTAAAAACTTATTTAAAACCGCGCGCGCGCTTTTTTTTGTTGTTGTTGTTGTACGTTTGTTTGTGATATTGATGACCGTGATTAATGTCAACCTTGAAATAATTTTTAACAAACGATTCCGATACGGATTTCGATATTCGTCGATGTTTGTCTGTTTGTTTGTTTGTTTGTTTGTTCGTTCGCTTTTTTTTTTATTTTTAAATTTTATAATAATTATTATTATTAATTTTTTTTAAATGTTTACGTGGCAAAAAAAAAAATTTCCCCGTTTTTCTGCCATTTTTCTTTTTTTTTTTTTTTGTAAATAAATATGGCGTCTTGAAAATTTTTTTTTAAATAATATTTTTTCTCTTTCGATTTAATAATAATAATAATAATTATTAAAAAATTATAGTATCGCCAACGGTGGCGAAAAAAAACGTTACCTTTAAATTATTTCGCGGTTTTTTTTAAAAAAAAAAAATAAAATAAAATTCATACCTCCATTTTTTTTTTTTTGGATTCCAGCGAAATATCAAAATGAAATTTTCCGTTATTTATCAAATCTTTGTTTCCTCCATTTTGTTCCCACAAGCAGCACATTCGCTTTGTTTTTTTGGAAATATCATTCGTAACTGGAAAAAAAATTATTATTATTATTATTAGTCCAAACAAATAACGGTCAGGTATGCAAAAAAAAAAAAAAAAAAAATTTTGAATGTTTTCGAATATCGATCAATGGTACAAAAATCACGAGTGCCATTTTTTTTTTTTTTTTTTTTTTTACAAAACCGAACCATATCAAATCTTAACTATTTCTCAGAGGTCGATGACCTCTATCCGACGTATTATTTTAAAATGTCGGACGAAGAAAAAAATACCTTTGCAATTAAAAAAAAAAAAAATTAAAACCCTATAGATTTACGATTAGTCTTTTTTATATTTTAAATTAAAATTTCTTTGTTTAAAAGTGTGTGTGTGCGTGTGCGTGCGTGTGCGTGCGTTTATTGAATGAACAACGAAAAACGTTGATAAGGGGATATAGAAGGTAGCTACTACCAGGTACGCGTTATTTGTTAAAAGACCAAGATTCCAGACGAGAAACCAGACGTCTTAGACACGTTACAGCCTTCATTATTGATTTCTCCAGCATTGCCAGGACTTGCAACGTTGTCGTTTTTCTCCATCTTGAACTACCTCTTTTTCTCTTTCTTTCTTTCTCTCTCTCTCTTTCTCTCTCCTTTATTTCTCTTTCTTTCTCTTTCTTTCTTCTTTATTTCTCTTTCTTTTAACGTTATCACTTTCTCGCTTTCTTATCCTGGGCTCATTTTTTTTTCAAACGGCCAAATCTGAATTTTCCTTTTTTTTTGTTCGCAAGAAAAATCAAAATGATGATGATGATGATGATGAATATTTTAATGTATTGTTTAATTCACCGCAGAAAAATTTTTTTTTATTTTTACAGCTTCCTTTCGTTTTTTTTCTTTTTTTTCTTTTCTTCTCATTTCTAATTTTTCATTGTTTTATAATAATTCAAATTATAAATAATTAATAATAAAATGAATTTTCTTCTGCTTTCTCTTTCTTTCTTTTTTTTTTTTTTTTTTTGTTAAAAAAAATTTTTATTTTTTTTTTCCTCGGACCAAAAAAATTTATGAGAAAATGTTTAAAAAAAAAAAAATTGAAAAATTTTATGAAATCGTACATGAGGTAAATAAAAAACAAACAACAACAACAACAAACAAACAAACAAAAGTTTTACTTGTATACGTTTGTTTGTTTGTTGTAAAATTTTAAACACGTGATTAAATAATTTTTCTTTTGGGTGAAAAGAGAGACAATATGTCTGGTCAAATGTAAAAATAAATTTTTCATTTCACGTTATTGTCAAAATTAATTTTAAGTAATTAGTCAGTCTGTCAGTCAATCAATCAATCAATCAATCATTCAGTCATTCGCGACCGTTATTAAAAATTTAAATTCGTAACGAAAAACTCACGGGGAAAAAAAATTTTATAATTTAACGTAAGAAAAATATCAGGTACCTAAGTTTTTTTTTGGCATTTTCTCCTTCTTAAAAAAAAGCGCAATTATTACCAACCGTCGTCTGAATTCCCTGTAAAACATTTCAAATAATAATAATAATAATAATAATAATGATAATGATAATAATTTTTCGTTAGTATTAAAATTTTTCAATAATTCAAAGGTAATAAAAAAAAATTTCCAACGAGAATCGTATTAATTTTTGCCATTATTAAACGAAACCTTTTTCCTCCCCCTCTCCATCCTTCTCCCCCTCCCTGTTTTTACAATTAAAAATTTGTAAGTTATTATTATTATTATTATTATTATTACTTGTTACATTTGACGTGAATTATGCGATACGATTAAGTTTTATATCGAAAAGAAGAAATAAAAGAAAAAAAGGGTAAAAGTTTATATTTTATACCAAAGTCAAATTTTTGCATATCTTTTGAAAAAAGGAAAAAAAAAGGAAAAAAAAAGGAAAAAAAGGAAAAAAAAGGAATAAAAAAAGTTTTGCGAAAAAAAATGTAATAAAAGAAAAATAAATTTTATTGAGCTTAGAAGTGAAAGTAAAAAAAAAAAAAGTTTTCCTTTTTTCCTTTTAGGGAAAGGTGAAAGAAAGAGGAGGAGGATGAAGAGGAGGAGAAAGAAAGAAATATACATTTTTTTTTATATTTGATTTCACGCCGCGAAACACATTTGATTAAATTAAAATATAATAATTTCCATACACGCTAAAAAACCGGGAATTTTATCCAAAAAAAAAAAAAAAAGAAAATCGGGACCGATTTCCTTATCCAGATTTTCTCCTACTTTTAAATAATAATAATAATAATAATAAACACAAACACGCCTCTCTTATCTTATTTCAATATCAATTTTTTTGGCAATAACAAAAACAAGGTGAGAGAGCTCGTAACGACGCAAGGTCAATGACATTTATAATTATTATTATTATTATTATTACGGATGCTGGATACATTCGCGTGAAATTTTTTTTTATTAAACGAGAGAGAGAGAGAGAGAGAGAGAGTGAGGGGGAGTTCACCCCTCCTCAACCACCCACTTCCTACTTCGTCAGATGAAGAAAAATAAACAAACCGAATGAATTAACTTCAAAAAAAAAAATTTTTTATTTTTATTTTTTCGTTTTCCTTTCCCCCCACACTTCGCCAACTCGATTTATTACCTTTGAATTTCTAGAAAGATGAAGAAAAAAGAAAGCCGTGATGGTGGTGGTGGTGGGGAGGGGGGGAAATGGGAAAGGTGGGGGTAGGTCAGGGATATGAAAGAAGTTTTATTGCCACTTTTTTTTTTTTTTACTTTTTTTTTTTCGTAAACGATTTAAAAGGGGAGAAAGAGAAAGAAAAAGAAAGAGAGAGAGAGGGGGGAGAAAAAAAGAAAGAGAGAAAGAGAGAGGGGGGAAGAGAAAGAGAAAAAGAGAGAGAGGAAAAAAACATTATTTAACTTTTTCTATTAAGAAAGAAAAATAAAAATAAAAAAAAAAAAACAAAAAAAAAAGTTTAGAATAAAAGCAAATTGTAAAAAAAAAGTGTGGGGGGAAGTGGGGAGGTAAAACGTAATAAATTTTCCACGTTTCGAATTATTACCCTGAGTTGATAATTAACAAATTTCACTTATTATTATTATTATTATTATTATTATTATTATTATTATTATTATTATTATTATTACGCGTTTTTAAAAAAAAATTTCCCTAAGAAAAAAAAAAAATTCGCACACCTGGAAAAATATTTTCCGAATTTTCCCATTTATCGTCGTTATCAAAAATTATTATCACGAATTTTTCTGGAATTTTCAGAAATAACTCGATACGTTTTTTTTTGGGGGGGAAGGGGGGGAGGTACCTAAAATATTTTTCATTACGTGTGAGTAATAATCGATCGATCGATCGATCAATATTACATCACGTAACGTATATCGATTACATTTATAATAATGACGTCAAATCTTTCCGTTTATAAAAATCAATCAAATTTAAATAATGATGATGATAATAATAATAATAATAATAATAATAATAATAATAATAATAATAATAATAATAATAATAATAATAATAATAATAATAATAATAGTCGATAAATCAAATAAATAATTAAAAAATTGAGGAGGTGAGGCGGAGAGAGAGAGACAGAGAGAGAGAGAGAGAAAGAAAAAAACTTACGACAATATGGCAATGAATTGATCAAAAGAAAAAAAAAAAAAAATTGAGAATGACTTATTCCTTATCAAAAATTATGTATACTGATAAGGACGCGTATGTCGCGTATTCAGACGACAGATTAAATTTAAAAAAAAAAAAAAATTATTCAAGCACGAAATTTATATGTACGTATGTAAATACGAAAAAAAGTTTATTTTTAATCGAATCGAATCGTTTTTTCAATTTCGATTTCAATTTCCGCCATTTTGTGTTTAAAAAAAAAAAAATTTTTTTTAAAATTTCGAACGAACGAAAAAAAAAAAAAAAAACTTACGATGAACTCATTTTTTATCAATAATTATTAAATAAAATTATTAAACGTATGTACTCCCCCCCCCCCAAAAAAAAATAAGTTAATAATAATGAGTTTGATAAATTGATTTTTTGGTAGTTTTTAAAATAACTCACCAGAGATTTTCCTCCGTCCGTGAAATTTGTAATTTTTTTTTTTTTTTTGTAAGGGTTGCCAACAAAAAAAAAAAAAATCGAGTGAAAGAAATTTTTTCAACGAGAGACGACGACTATTTTTGCTTCATTGTAAAATTATCCGCCATATTTGTTTTGGGTAGACAAAAAAAAAAAAAAAAAATTTTTTTTCTAATTTTACGTGACATTTTCCCCCTTCTTTTTATCGAAAATTTTCCACGTACGAAAAACCTAAAAAAATAATAATAATAATTTTAATAATTAAACATTATTTTTTTTTTTTAATAAAATTTTTTTTTGTACGAACCTTTTAAAAGGGGAAAACCTAAAAAAAAAAAAATGGATGAAAATATACCATAAAAATAAATTACAAACCTGAAATTTTTTTTTTTTTTTTCAATTATAACTGTAAGACAGACAGACAGAAAACAAAATGGTTGTCAAAAGAAAAAAAAAAATCACGAAAAAATCAAATAAATTAATTAATACATCTTTTTCTTTCTTTCTCCCTACCCCCCCAAAAAAATAAAAATCCAACAAAATCGAAATTTTTTTTTTACGTGGTTTTAGAATTTTTTTTTTTAATTTCAACTTACGGTCGTTTTTTCGGGTACGTTTTACACACACACACACACAAACAAAAAAATTTTTTTTTTTTTTTGTATTAAAAATATCTTCTTATTTTTTTTATCACTAGAATAACCTCTCTCTATCTCTATCTCTCTCTCTCTTTCCCCCCGAACGATTTTTTTTTCTTTTCCCCCTTCTTCCTTCTCCCCATTTATTTTATAATAATAATAATAATAATAGTAATTAAAATAAATTAAATTTAAATTAAAAAATTAAAATTCACTTTTTTAGGGGAGAAAAAAAAAATAAAAATAAAAATCGGGAAGAAAGAGAGAGAGGAAACGAATTCAACACAAACGACAAAAGTATGTTAGAATCGAATGTAACTGACCTGCCTCAATTGGAAGTGCATTGCCCCAGCCGCCGCGCAACACGGTTTTCAAACAGTTCAATGTTAAAACGGTATAAACGACCTCAAGGTGAAACGAAATGAAAAAAAAAAAAAAATTCGCTCTCGACTGTAACAAAAAAAAGAGGAAAAATTTAAATTTAATAATAATAATAATAATAATTTCCACGTAAATTTTTCCCTTTTTTTTTCAACCCTTAACTTAAGGGGGGATTTTATTCGTGAAGAAAAAAAATAAATGAAAATTTCTATCGAGAAGATAAAAAAAAAAAAAAAAAATTTTTTTCAAAATGGCGGATTACCCGCCGTATGAATAAATGTAATGAATTATACGCATAATAAGGGATGATTATTATTATTATTATTATTTTTATTTTCACCCCGTGATTGGTTTAAAACAAAAAAAAAAAAAAATCGTTCTTGGATTTTTTTAAGTCAACGACATAAAGATTATGCATTGAATCCGTTTGACCGAAGGACGAATAAAAAATGATGTTAACGACCGCCGCCGCCATTGCCGCCGCCGCCGCCACCGCCGCCGTTTACAACCTCCCATTGCCAAATTTCTTTCATTTTTTTTTTTTTTTTTTTTTTAGGTATATATTTTCAGGTTCGATAATTTTTTATAATTTGTTCCAGACTGGCGAATTCGTCTGATTTTTTTTTTTTTTTGTTTAATTCTTGTTCCTTATTGTTTAACGTTTTTTTCCTTAATGATAATAATAATAATAAGTTTTTGAATACCTTAAAATCTTCCATCTCTCTCTGTCACATAGCATCGTGCGATTTTAAATTTTTTAAAAAAATTCCAACAGCTAAATGATATTTAGATTGTTAACTTCTTTTTTTCCCATCTCTCTCTCTCTCTCTCTCTCTCTCCTCTTCTTCATCCTTTACCGATCCCTATCTCTCTCTCTCTCTCTCTCTTCTCGTTGTTTATATCACTGATTTAATATCGCGATTTAAATTAACATCAAAAAAAAAAAAATATATAAACTGATGTGAGAGTCTCCGTCTCCGACAAAAATAGAATCAATGGATTTTATTACACGTTTGTTTTTTTTTTTTTTCCTTAACAAAAAAATCGTGGAAGGAGAAACATAAGTAAAGCTTTAACGATGATCTCTGTTGCCGACGACCGTGAGCCGGGTTACTATTGGTTTAAGTATGGTAGGTCAGGTACGATCGACTACCACGACGAATAAGTTAGGCTCGGTCGGTTTTTTTACCAGGTTTGCCTTGAATTTTGTTGAATGAGTTCGTTGGCCATTTGGAACGAGAAGGAAAATTAAAAAATTTTTTTTTTTTTGTTCTCATTGATTTTTGTCCGCCCGTGTGTGTGTGTTGGTATGATAGGCCCTTCCTTTACATTTTCATCTTCCGCGTCCGTCTGAACATTTAAATAATTAGAGACCGTGTCGCGTTCAGAAATTATAAGCATAAAACTAATTTTATTTAATGACGCAAAACTAAAAATGTTTTAAATTATTATTAACAAATGGAACAGACGCATCCTCCATGAACTTTTTCCTTACTGACACGACGCACTCGGTGTAATTAAGTAATAATCGTTCTAATTGATATAAACTAACGGAATTTCCTTTTTTCCAGAGTTTTGACATTTTTTTTTAAACCGTTGCAAAAAAAAAAAAAAATCTTCTTAAGAGAAAGTTAAATTTTTTTCTTCTGCTTTTGAGAAGCATTCTTTTCGTAATTCTCCGTGATTTGAAAGTGACTCAGCACATGTTACATGTTGGATAACGTTTTTTCTTCTTTTCCTTTTCGTCGCCATTGTTATTATTATTTGTTGTTGTTGATTAATCGATACCTAAGAGAAAAAAGGAAGGAAAAAAAAAAAAAATTTTCCCAATCGATTTCCCCCGGGAAATTTTCTTTTTCCCGACAAAAAATATTTAAAGTTTAAATTTAAACATTTTCGGTTGTAAAATTTGTAGATGAATCGTTTCGATAATAAACTCGATTTAGACGCAATGCCAAATTCGTAAAAATTTTGTTTCAAGAGGAAACAACAAAAACAACAACAACATCAACAAACAACAACCGAGTTCTTGTGGGCGAAGAAAACCATAATTTAAATAAATTGTTTATATCGTCCTTGGAAAAAAAAAAAAAAAAAAAAAAAAAAAAAAGCTTTGATACGACGGATTAACAAAAAATTTTTTTTTTTTTTTTTTTTTTTTTTAGAAATTCGTGAAAATAAAAAAAAACAATATGGCGGCGGAAAACATGTCACGTTGGGATTTTGTCTTTTTTTAAAAATTAATTCCACGACGAAATTCAAATGAAATAAAAATTCACACTGCAGAATAAATAAAAAGAGAGAGAGAGAGAGAACGAAATCGTCGTTATAACGTAATAACCCACGTTTTCCAATATCCCGATGACCTCAGAGCCTTAAGACAAAAAAAAAAAAAAAATTTAATTGCCACACTTCAGACGTCTGAAATAATAATAATGATAATAATAATACTAATACTTATTATTATTATTATTATTATTAGTATTAAATTACTCAAACTGCAATGAAAAGGCAATCGAAAATGATATGAATATCATTCTTATTTCACGAATGATTTTCAACGGTTTTAAATTTATTATTATTATTATTATTATTATTATTATTATCATCATTATTATTATTAATAAAAAAGTTTTAAAAACAAAAAATGTCAAACCTATTTAAAAAAAACCTTTTAAAAAAATGTATATATATCGTCGTTAATGGTGACAGGTGAAGGACTAAAACTTTTCGCGTGACGTATTTCCCCCCCCCCGTTTGTATGTTTGTACGAACGACAATGTATCGACAAAAGAAAAAAAAAATTCGATGCATATTATCGAAAAAAAGAAGATCGAAAAGGGTTTGTCGAAAACGATAGAGAGAGAGAGAGAGAGAGAGAGAGAGAGAGAGAGAGCGATGAACTCTGTCGCCATTATGCAACCCGGTAAAAATCAATTAATAAAAAAAAAAAAAATTATTTAAAAAATTTGTCGCCGATACGTCGGCGTCGATTTAAAAAAAAAAAAAAAAAAAAAAATGGCCGACAGGTACGAATAATTAAAAAAAAATTTTCCGAAATTTTACAGATCGGGTAAACATTGATCAAAACGTGATTTGAAATGGGAGGAGGGGAGGGGTTAATGGAGGAGGAGGATGAAAGAGGGGGGGGAGCGAGTAAAAGTAAAAACTATATTGATCGACAATAATGAAAAAAAAAAAAAAAAATTTTCTTTCTTTCCTTTTTTTTTCTTTCTTGAATGGATCGATTGATTTTCCTTTCCGGAGAAAACATAATAATAATAATAATAATAACGATTTTGTTTATGCCTTATCACAAGGTTGAAAACGTGACACGGAATATATATTGATAAGACCTTATTTTTCATCTCACTACCATCGAAAATTTTATTTTAAATTCTATCGGAAAATTTTTTTCCATTTTTTTTTTTTTTTGGTTTTTCTTTTGTTTTAGAAAACGTCGAGTTAAAGAAAATGATAATAATAATAATAATAATAAGTAAAAATTTTTTGTTATTAAATTAGGAAATTGTTATTAGAGATTTTCTAAAACGAATCCATAACATACAAATTATTATTATTATTATTAGGGTCTGCAAATTTTTTTTTTGTTGTAGTGGCAATAGAAAAATTTTTCTTAAAAAAAGATGATGCCATCATCAAAGAATTATAAATAGTAATAAATCTACTCTGAGTTATTATTTATTAAAGTCTATTTAACAAAAAAAAAATTTTGCAATTGAGGTGATTAGGGGTTATCCGTGTGTGTGAGAGAGAAAGAGAGAAAGAAAATCATTTCACTCCCGTTTATTTTGTTTGAACGTAATTAAAATAACATTGGAAAACTATTAAATAAGCTCATTAATGAGGTAACGGTCAATAAAATGAAAGTCAGATAGGATGACGTATAAATAATTACGTCATCAACATCATCAACATTAACTAAAGCATATATAATTCGATAAAACGTGTATCGTCGAAATTTTTTCTATTAAGAAAAAGACATTTCACTTTTACTCGCTTTAATCGTGTCGTGTCAATAGAATTTATAAAAACAAAACAGGTTTAATAAATTTAAATGTACGTATACAATGGTTATAATTGATATCGTTTCCTGGGGGTGGGGGAGGGGAAGAGGGGAAGAGGGAAAACTTTTCTTTTTTTAAAAAAGGAAAATTTCTCTCCGAAAGAAAATGTTTAGATGATGATGATGATGATGATGATAATGATAATAATTAAAAGCTTAAGGTTCTTTACCCCGACGAACGGGCAGCCGTTCCTTCTTTAAAATCGCGAATCGTTTGTTTAGCATTCGAAATGAGATTATTAAAGGAGTTCGAAAAGAGTGAAAATAAACCGGAGCAAATTATTCGTCACGATTTCTTTTTGTTTTGATTTCAGTTTTAAACAGAATCAACTGCCGTTAACTTAACAAATGCCAAAAATACTAAACATCGACAAAGGATATAACAAACAACAGACAACAACAGTCAGTCATCGTATTCAACAACAACAAACAAACAACAACAAAAAAATTAATCATAAAAATTGCACACATACGACAAACAAACGATTTACTACCTCGCCCTTTACTCCTCCCCTCCCCTCCCCGTATTTAAAGAAATAATTTTTTTTTACTAAATATTTTAGCGAAAGTACAAAAAAAAAAAGCCGCATTACGGATTAGGTTCACCGCCATCTTGTAATAAAATAACTTAATTAATTTCTTATTTCCCCCCACCCCAAAAAAAAAGGATAAAAAACAAAGGAACGAAATAATTTTTTTGTTTTTTTTTTTTTTTTGCGTCCTACGTAAAATAATCTCTTTAAAATAATAATAATAATGATAATGATAATTTTTTTTAAATTTTTGAAAATGCTTAACGTTAAATTAATTATTATTAACGTGGTTTTAAAATGTTTATAGTAAAAAAAAAAAAAAAAACAGTTATGTTTCATTAGTTTTCCAGATAACATCGAGTTTTCAATGATAAGAACAAACATTTGTGATACGTGTTGTTATAATAAACATTATCATAATTCGAAATTTCCCGCGCATTTTTACATTTTCCCTACATTTTCCACACATTCTACCCTACCAACACTCGTCATTTAAAACAATTTGAACCCGGAGAATCCGTCGCAACAAATTTAACGTAACGTTAATAATAATAATAATAATAATAATAATAATATATTTTAAGTTGTGTAATAAATACGAAAAGGCCGAATATCGCATTCTCAGAAAGTGATACAACTGCCACACTAACATTATAATTCAAGGTTACGTAAATAATCCCTGATTCGGATCGAAAATCGTTTTTTTTTTTTTTTTTTTTTTTTAAATAAAATAATAATAATAATAATTCAATACTTTTAAGATTTTTTTATAAAACCGACACAATGTTTTAAAAATATTTGCGTGTGTTTTTCAAAAAAAAAACATGCCAGTAGCAAATTGGGAAAAGGGGGAGAGAGGGGGGAGAAAGAAATATATAAAAAAATTTACTTGTACAAAAACAAACGAGCAAATATTTTTTTTTTTTTTTTCGATACGTGAAAAATAACGAAAGTGTATTATTATTATTATTATTATTATTATTATTATTATTATTATTATTATTTAATCGGGTCATTAGAAAACTTAAACGTTATTTTGATGAACGATTATGTAATCGTAATATCATCGACGATTCGATTTAAAAAAAAAAAAAAATGAGAAAAAAATTAAAAAAAAACAAAATACGTCGTATGATTCAAGAGAAAGAATTTTACTTTTGTTTCAAAACATTGTTTCAGAACATTGTTTCAAAAATTTTTATAACCGCGTTAATTTTGAATTCGTAGGAGGGGAAAAAAACACGAAAACGACAAAAATATCGTTAATTTTTCTTTCGAAAATTTTCTACGTATTTCTATCGTCGTCCGATTATTTATAGTTAATACTACGTCAAAGCATTTAAAAACATAATAATAATAATAATTATTATTAAACAATAATATTAAAAGATTTCAACGTGTCAATAAAAAATAAAAAAATTTTAGGCGTTTGAAAATTGGAATTTTGAAAAAAAAAAAAAAAAAAAAAAAATGACAAAAGCCAAAATAATCCAACAACATCCCATCTCACTGGGTCATCACACCAAAATCAGAACAAACAATTGTTTAAATTCTGGCTCATTTATTTCCCCCCCCCCTCGTCCCCCACCCAAAAAAAAAATAAAAAAATTCAGTCAATCCTTGGCCTTAAACTTGTGTTGAAAACAAAACATTTTTTTTTTTTTTAAATTTAAATTATTTTTAAATAAACGAATTTTTGATCGGATAATAAAAATTTAAAAATGGCGGAATAGGACCTTAGAATAACAACCGACGCCCTTATTTGGTAAAAACATATAAATTTTTTTTTTTGCAAAACGTATATTCATCATCATCACGATTCACAACAAAAGTCGATGTTTAAAAAAATGTCGTGGAAGTAGTCGGGTAGAAAGAAACTTAAACCTCACGTAAAAAAGGTAAACGCGAATTTTATGAAAAGGTAACAAATCTCACATTCACAAGAAAGGGTTGAAAATAAAACAACAGAAAGAGTAGAAACCTGTTATAAAGTTACGTTTTGCATAAATGTTCCTTTAATGTTTTGTTAAAATTTTGCAATTTGCATTTCTTAAAATATGATATATGATGACGTTAAGTATTCAATTTTTTTTTTTTTTTTCCTTTTATTTTTCTTTTTATTTTTTATATTTATGTTTAGCATATGTTCGCGATCGTTAAACAAAACGTGGTTGGTACCACTTTTTTCTTATAACCTCTACCATTAAATACTTATATTAATACGAGAATAAAGAAGATTTTAATATTCGTGCAAAAAAAAAAAAAGAAAAGTTTTCCTTTTAAAAACATGATTGAATTTAACATGAGATTAATTATGGGTCACAGACACTCGTTTCCCCTCCCCCTCCCCGCTCCCTTCTTCCTCCGTTTCCCTTACGGAAATTTAAATTAATGCCACGTTTTGATCTCATCCAATTAATTATTATTTAAATGCATTTACCTTATTTTTCCTTCCCAACGATTAAGTGTGATCCTGTTTTTCCTTGTGTCCTCCATTTTTTTTTTTTTTTTTGGAAAGTCCACCCACCACGTTTTCTGAAATGATATCATTTATTATTATTATTAATTAATATAAAAAAAAATGGCGGTTCGGATAGGGAGAGAAAATAACAAAAATCTATTCGGATTTAATAAAAAAAAAAAAAATTATAAATAATGAACAAAATAAATTTAAAATTCATAACAACCTTAAAACGATAATAAGTTTAAAAATGAACGACTCACCACCTTTTGCAAAATAATAATAATAATAATAATAATAAAACTGAAAAAGAAAATTCAAACAATTTTTTTTTTTTTCTGTTGAATAAGAAGACTGTGAAAAAAAACCTGAATGATTAGAATTAGGTCAGAAGAAAAAAAAGAAAAAAAAAAATTTGCCCATTCGTTAAAACATTTTGAATTTAAAATTAGATTTAATTCAATGAGGGTAAGCTAATTTATTATTTGACTACCGGTTTTCATAAATTCTGTTGCATGGTTGTTGTTGCTGTTGCTGTGTCCAAGAATCTTCACACGTACAATTGTATTAAAGAAAAAGAAGAAGAAGGGTTAAAATTTGCAAAAAAAAAAAAATTATAAGCTCTTTCTTTTTTGCAAATTCTTCCTTTTGTCCTCTTCCTCCTCCTCCTCCTTCTTCTTCTTTTTCTTTCGTTGATGAAAAGGAACAAAAAAAAAGTTGTGTTTTAAAATTAAATTAAATATAACATCCCTTTTTGGTTTTGTTGTTCAATGTTCTGATGAATATAATAATAAAAAAGGAAAAAAAATCAGCAGGTTTCATCTTTCACCATCACCATCACCAGCTAACCAGTTATTTGGTTTTTTATAAAAAAAAAGAACTCAGCTTCCAGAAATAACTTGATTGTATTACATTGATCTTGTTAAATGTTTTTTTTTTTTTTGCTGCAAGATTCCCATTGGAAACATTTTCACAAACCACTTTTCCTCGTTAAATGTTTTACATGATTTCATATTGAGTAGGAAATGCGTTGCGGTTTCAAAAACTTTAAAAACAAGCAAGTGATGTTGTGTCACAGTGAAAGTCTAACGGTTTGTTCCGGTTAAACATAATGGAAGGTTGTTTTTTTTTTTGCTCATGAATGAAACGTATATAAAAGAAAAATGCATAAATCACAAACAAGAAAATGCATCCATTGTTATCGAAACTCTACCGTGCAACAACAACAACAAAAGTTATTCATTCTTTTTTTTTTTTAATTCTACTCAAGTAAATTCGGTTGAATATTATTTCTCACATGTTTATGCATACACTTTGTGAGAAAAATAAAATGAGAATGGTTTTTTTTTTTTTTTTTAAAGCAGGTGATTTGCAAATTGATGCAAACTGCATTTCCTGTTCTTTAAAAAAAAAAAAAAAATCAAAATTCCGTTGGTGTTTGTTTGATAATTGTGAATGATGTAATTGTATTATTTGCAATTGTTGTTAAGCAACTTTATTATGCAGTACCGTATGAAAGAAAACGATATTAGTTGACGTGGCATTTGTTAAACGTTGAAAGTTATAACAGCTAACCATTCTCATTCATTATTATTATTATTATTATTATTTACTTGTAATCAATACAAGTTTCATGTAATTGTTGAAGTTATGCACCGATTTCTACCCGATTCTTCTGGAATAAATCCTTTAAAAATTAATCACGGTGGTATTATTTATATAATTTTTAAAGGTGTACTAAACAATATGATTCCCTTTTACGGGTATTTGTCTTTAAATCGATGAAAATTTATTTTCGAATTGATTTTAGTATGACTTCCGATGCTTCCATTATGTAGACGTCCAGGTAAATTATTATATTCCAACCTTTTTGGTCTTTTATTGTAATGTTTTTTCCATCAGTTCGAACATTTCAATTAGTTTACATCATTTTTTTAAATTATTGTCCTACAGTATGAATGTCCAGTGTATAAATGTCCAGTGTATGAATGTCCAATGTAAGAGTGTCCAGTGTATGGTCCTACTATCAGAATCAGGGATGTAATTTTATCATTTTTTGACTATCTCTTCTGCATCCACGAATGATACTCCATCGTTGGTGTTTCAAGTTTCATCAATGTCAGACATTTAAAAGGTTTCTTCTTGTCGGTCTCTAAGAATTACCTCTCCATAATTCCTATTATTATTATTGTTGTTGCTGTCGTTGGTGTTGTTGTTGTTGTTGTTGTCGTTGTTGCTGTTGTTTTTGTTGTTGTCGTCGTTGTTGTTGTTGTCGTTGTTATCGTTGTTGTTGTTGTCGTTGTTGTCTTTGTTGTTGTTATTGTCGTTGTTGTTGTTGTAGTTGTTGTCGTTGTTGTTTTCATTCAACCTTAAAGCATTCTAAACCTGATAACTTTCAGAATTGATGTTACATCATTAAAATAATGACAATGGAGTACATAAAATTTAATAAAAAAATTTTTTTTAATGAAAATTTCTTTTTCTCCCACCCATTCTTTTTGTTTTTCTCATATAATAATAATAATGATTAATCGTTTTTATAAAAATATTTCAATCATTGGTGATTGCTCAGTTATCAAATATTAACAAAAAGAAGAAAAAAAAGTCACATGGTACTTTTATAAATGTATATAAATAATTTTTATTCGTATGTAAATAATTTTGGTGGTGGTTTGACCATTAGGAAAAAATAAAAAGAATTGAAAATAATAAAAGAAAAAAAAAAAAAAAAAATTTTTTTTTTTTTTGCAAAACGGTGTGGTGGCATTTAGGCGGAGTCATAATTGAAAAGGGAAAAAATTCATTCATGAAATAACAATATCTGATTGGAAGAAAAGTAACCCCCATTTTTATATATATGTATTTAAAAACTTCATCATCATCACTGCCTTCTTTTAACTATTGAAAAGAATAATAGAATAGAGAAAAATGAGAAGAAGAAAAAAATAATAATAATATTAATCTTACCATTATTTTCCATAAGAAATCATATTGAATTTGAATTTTCACTTTTCTCAATCAATATGATTAATATGTATATATATTTTCAAAGATGTTGCCTGTAAAAAAAAGAGAAAAAAAAACGTTAAAATATTATTATTATTATTATTAGAATTAAAAATAATGAAAAGGTAGACTGAGAGAATTTTTTATTAATCAACACAACTTGTTGATAATTCATACATTTTATAAAAGAGAGTATTAAATTACTTAAAACATAACAAAAGTAAGTGAAAACTATTCAAGGCAAATAATAATTTGGGTCCTCATATAAATAATTCTAAGAAAAATTTGATATTTAATTTAGAAGCTATGAAAGCACTTTATGCCACACATTAACACACAGATACCCTCCCCCCCCCCGTTTTTTTTTATCAAGTTTTTTTTTGCATGTCCAAGCACATAACCTTTTACTCATAATGATAATTTTTAACTTTAATAATTATGTTTTGTTTTAAGTGTGTCTGAGTTTCATGTTAGTTGTGTTGTTTAGTTGTCTAATGTAAAATCATTTTTTTATGTATTAATTTATTTAAATTGTTAAAAATTATCTTTTTGAATTAATAACCGTTTAATAAAAGTTTAATTATAATGTTATTATTTTATGTATGTGATATTCTTTATTAACGTTTAATATATATGATTAAATTTAATGCATTCCTTTTATATAATTTAAGTTTCAAACGTTTTTAAATTGACCAATTGAGGTCTGTGTGGTATTCACACACATACCAGGTTGTAATATCAGGTTGGCAAATAAGTAAATCAGGATTTCACAAATGGTATAGTTGATACATTTTTGCACCAAAGAGAACTTTTTACATGTTAGTTCTGTACCTTTCAGTATCAACATTTGATTGAATTGTTAAATTGTATGAAAGGATTTTTCTTTGGAAGAGTGCACTGGAGGTCCAGTGGATGATGAAATAAGGCTATCATGAATAATGACAACGTTTTGAGGAAATGATCCTGGTCTAGGCAAGGCTACACAGGCACCTGAAAAGGAATACTGGTATCAGTTTGGTGAGATTACAAAGGCATTGTATACTTTGAGCTGCTGGAACAAAATCAAACCATAAATTCAGAGGTTTACATTAGACAATTGAGCTAACCAATAGAAAAGGAATTGGAGAAGAGATTTTTGGTCATATAAGTAAAGAGTTTTATGAAAAAGGGATAATGATACCACTTGGAAAATGGTAAAAGGTTATTGTTAATAATGGCATTACATTAAAATAATATTTTGTGATTAATGGGTCGTTTTTTGTTTCCTTAAAAAATCTACAATAGTACTTACTTGCCAGCCTAATGGTACATTATGTCAATTATACTTTTTACATACTTTAATTTAATTACATATATATTAAAATGTGATGTAATGTGTGTTATTATTAAAAAGAAAAACTTAAAAGTTATGATTTTGAATATTTGTCGCGATGTAAAATATTTTTAATATGAATTTAGACACAAGAAACAGAATTCAAAATGGCGAAAGAGTTACCTTAAATTTAGGTGAATATATTTATCGATTACTATTGATTTATATAATGAAATTCTTACATGTTTGAAGTGATTTTTGCCGCCGACGAATATCTGTACATAATCGAATCTATTTATCACAAAATAAAAACCGATTGACCGGATGTATTTAGATTTTTTTAAAAAAATTTCACGAACGAACGCTACCACTGAAACTGAAGAAAACGCCGCGAAAATTTTTTTGTAGGTTGGCCAAAAAAACGTCATTCCTTACGATCGTGGCATCAGAAGGATGATCACTAAAATTACGTTTATTTATCTTTTTTTTTTGTATAAACGTTTGCTGACATTGAAAAAAGTTTTTTTTTTTTTTTTTTAATTGTTAATGACGTTATTATTTAAAGGAAATAGTTTTAATTGTAAAATTTATTTAATATAATATTAATACGTCGGGAAATCGTTACTCGTTATTTATCAAATCGCGTTTAAATCGCGTGTAATTTACGTATCAATAATCGTTCGATTAAATATTTAAAATCGCGAAAAAAAACATGGCGACCGATGATGTTCTTTATAAAATCGTAACGATCAAATTTTATTTATTACTTTTGTAGTCATTTCTCATTTCAATACGTGATTTTATACTTTGTAATCATTATTACAACGTGATCGCCATGTTTGTTTTTTTATACCTAAAATATTAAGAAAAAGAAATAAATCAGGTAATTAAAAATATTTTCTTTGACTTTATGTAGAACGCCGTGAGATTGACACGTTTGTTTATTGATTGATTTTATTATTGATTTATTTTTCCAATAATTACGGATGATATTTTTATGATTTGGTTTTGTTTTGATATTTAAATATATGTATATATATGTATATAGTTTGTACAAAATTTGTCGCCTAATAACTATTTATTTAGTTCTTTTTTGTTGACGTAGTCTGTATATATCGTTTTTAGGTGGTGCGACAAAATCTTCATCATCGGAATCTTCGTTTCTTTGGGTTTTTCGCTTTTTTCTCATAAAACTAGGTACTCCATCTTCAACGAGCCAGTGAACCGATTTTGCTAAATCGAACAATTTAATATCTGAACTATTGTTTTCTCCGTTCGGTGGTTGAGCTGTAATTTACAAATTATTTTTTTATTTATTAGTTTATTTTCGTCTGCGTTTCTTTCTCCGAAACGATTGTATAATTTTTAACCTTTGTCCGGAAGCTGAATCCTATTAAACACTTCCATGAGGTATTCGACGTGAACGAATGGTCCGATAAATTTCGTAGCTGGTGGAATGATTGAACATAAGTGTACTGCTGCCGGAGGCATTGGAAAAGTACCACCGGGTACCACGTGATCCCCGGGTAAAACGTTTATTTTAGGTTTGAAGGGTATCATTTGAGAGAAATCGGGTCTCGCGAGAAGTTCTCTCTGATCGTCTGAATCTCTTATGAAATTATGATGACCCGCCGAATGGAATGCTCTCGTCGTTTTCGCGACTTCATTGTAACCTATGGACCTGGAAAATAAACGATTACATACAATGAACGACATTTCACCTCCGCGTCAATCAAAAATCAAAATTCGATTGATTTACTTGAGTTCTGCCGCCGAACACGGGTACAAATCCAAAAATTTATATCTATCAACTAATTGTGCCGTTTCCTTTCCCTCGAATTCTTTTATTCCCTGTAGTACGGCACACCGTCTTTTTTCAACTTTTACAATCGACGTCAAATCTCCTATATTTGACTCGAATTCTAAAAACCTATTCCAAATATCCACGGATTTTTCAGCGTCTAACGAACCCGATGATAAAATTCTTTCGAATAAAACCCGCGTGTTATTATCCTCTGAAACAATTATTATTATTATTATTAAACGTTCTTTATGATAAGTTTTTTTTTTTTTCCCCCCTCTTAAAACCTTATTACCGTTTAAATGAGATAAATAATCGATGTAACTCCGAACGTAATCCGGATTGTCGCCAAATTTTTTCAATCCCAATTCGAATATCCTAAATGCGATATTTTTATCTTTGCTACAATAGTATTCCATTAGAGCAGACGCTACAAATATGTGATAATTTGATCTCGAATCTTCTCTCGCTCTTTTAAATACCATACGAGCACTTTTAATACCTTCGGCTCGCCTTGCAAATTTCATGTATTGTACGTAAGCCTAAAAATTAATTTAATTTAATTTAACAAAAAAAAAAAATCCGATTTCC
This sequence comes from Pediculus humanus corporis, assembly GCF_000006295.1. Taxonomy (NCBI): domain Eukaryota; kingdom Metazoa; phylum Arthropoda; class Insecta; order Psocodea; family Pediculidae; genus Pediculus; species Pediculus humanus. The sequence goes on along the minus strand of NW_002987763.1, from coordinate 107,769 downwards.
GTTCACTTTTTTCCCGTCAGAGAACATCACGCTCACCAATGTCGGATCGATTTCGGGTATGTCTAAAAATTTCGAATAAATTTGATGTACTTTTTCGTATTTGTGTCTACCCTCTTCGAAATCTGCATATGCAAAATAAAGTAACATGTTTTTGCTTAGCACTCCGGTTATCGCTCTTTCGTATATGTTGGCCGCTTCGTCGGAAAATATTTTAACGGCGTTGACGTCCTGAAAATGAATCAACACGTGAAATAGTAAAGGGGATAGAAGGGAATAATGGATTATTATCCCGCATCTCTTTCTCACTACTCACTCCCTTTTCCGTTAAAACTGCCGAACTTTGCTCTAAAAATTGAGCTGCTTCGTACCAAAAATCCGCATGATGACCTAAACATAACAAACACTGTTCGAAAGCAAACATGACTCTTCTCGTCACCAACGTCGTGTCTTCCGACCTGAGTGGATTCGATCTTTCCCACGTTATGTATTTTTTCCAAAGTTCAACCTGTGATGGACATCCACGGGAATAAATAATAAAAACCTTCCAGGTTTGTTAAATAGAAATTTTAAATTAATTAACCTGTTTAACTTCTTCGGGATGACCGGTTGGAGGAACGCTTGGAGCGTTTCTATTAATTCCCCTCGTCGTCAATTCAAACTCTTTTGATACTCTTCTTGAATTCATGTAATCCCTCGACCTTTCCATCGCCATCCTCTCCGCTATTATAGGATTAATATTTTGCTCGAACAGCATATAATCTTTCCATATTTGCTCTATTTGTAGCATTGGATTAACGACTGCTTTTTGATATACCTTGATTTATATAAAAAATTTCACAATTTTTTTATCAATTGTTTACCTTTATGCTTTATATTAAAATAAATTTCAAAACAAACAAACCTTTCTAACGGCTGTGATTTTTTGATTTTCAGCGTATGAACCTAAAGCTTCAACGGATTTTAAAAAGTTAACATAATCGTGCCAGATTGGAAACGAATGAATATCCATACCGATTTTATTTAATGCAAAATCGTACGCCTGTGCCATTTTCTTTTTGAAAAAATTATTCAAACAATAAAACAAAAAGTATTATTATTACACCGATATATTTTATTTAATTAATTTATTATTATTATTTGTTACTTGAATAAAAAAAAAAAAGAAGAAAAAAAACTACAAAAACTTTTTTTTTTTTTGGAAAATTTTTCCATTCATCCCTTCCGCATGATTTGAAAACCGTTATTCGAATAACCGTTTGAAAATAATTAAAACTCGATACTCTTCTCTCATTGGTCAATTCGATCGCGTGACGTAATTGAAAAAAAAAAAAAATAGAAAAATTTAAACCGAAAATTTAACGGTTTTATTAACGTTCTTTTTCCATTTTTTGATTTCACTTTCGCTAACGGTTTTTTTAAACAAAATATTTTGCGCATATAATTTATAGTACATCGAGTTATCACCGAGTGGATATTATCATAATATATATATACATACAAAATCATAAGAAAAAACATAAAAAATGCTTACGTCACAATTAAAACTTACTTGTATGTTTGTAATGACGATTTTGTTTCTTTAACATATTGAAGATAAAGCCTCCAGAGATCAATGTGTAATATTTTTATTAAACATCTTTGGAATAACTGAAAACAATAAAAAAAAAAAAAAGAAATTTTTTTCTAAATGCTATGAAATGTATTATCGTTGTGAAACAAACGATTGACAAAAAATAATTAATAATAATAATACTAATTCAATAAAAGAAAAATAAATTTTTGTATTATCAGTTTAAAAGACAATATTATTTACTAAATTTTTTTTGGTTGTTGTTGTTTTGATTGTACACCTTTATCATTATTATCTTATAATAAAATGTGCCATGTTTGTTTTATCAATTTTATATTTTATATGACTAACTGACTAATTTTTTTTTTGAAATTTTTTTTTTATATGAGTGAAAGCATGGTTTTAACAATTTCATTTTTTTCTCTTTAAGAATTGTTCACTATTATTTATCAAGTAAACTTTTTTTTAAAAATAATATTAATTAATATAAAAATATTAGTTAATGAATGCTTTGCCTTAATTATTTTCTTTAAAATAAATATTAATTTGGAAAAAAAAAAAAAAAAAAATTAAAAGATAATTTTTTTTTTTAGTATCATTATTAAAAATAACAAATTTTTAATAATTAATTTTATATATAAATATATTTTTTAAAAAGTAAAAATAATTAAAAAAAAAACTCTTTACAAAAAGTTTTCATTTATACTTTTTTTTTTTTTGAAATAACGGTTTTTGGTGTTCCATCCATTTCTGGTAAACGGAATAGTTAACAAAAAAACATTCGTTTCTTCATTTCCTTAGGCAATTCTTTAGAAACCTGTAATCCTCCATACTTTTTTTTTTTTAATAAAAACAAAATCGTTTTTCCACATTTAAAATTTATTTAACGATGTACATTTTTAATAAATAAAATAAGTTTAAAAAAAAAGAAAAAAAACATTCAATACTTTTATCACAACATTTTAACTTAAATAGAAAAAGTCACAGCCTACTAATAAAATCCGTTAAATAATTCAAAATGGCGCCCATCACTAGCCTGTTTTAAATTATTCTAATAAAGATAATTTCTTTCCCAATGAATAAAAAAAAAAAAAAAAAAAAAAAAAAAAAATTATACAAAAAAAAACAACATAATTAATTTATTCAAAAGCTTAATAAATAAATAATGAAATAAATAAATAATTATTCGATGGATATTTTTTTTTATTTATTAAAATACAAAAATTAATAATAAACCAAACGAAAACTTAGAAATCTAAATTACTTTAAAGTGGTATATATTTGTTTTTTTAATTCGACTTACCTGATAAAATAAGTAAAACCAAAAACACCTACCTTTGGTAATAATTGACCATTTTAAAGTACTTAAATATTTTTTTAAATTAAAGTTATAAAACTACACATAAAGTTTCGAATAGAGCATATAAGAATATCTTTTTAGGGGATCGCTCAAAACCGAGAGAAACTTATACTTACATACTTCGTACAAATATAAATATAAATTCGAGTTAAAGAATTTCAAGCAGGATGAAAAAAAAAAAAATTAAAATTTACTTCGACATATTATCTAACAAAAATAAATTAATTAATACCACAAAGTAAATGAGATTTTTCTTTACACCTTCAAATATTTTCACTTTAGAATAAAATGAATGCACTTTATCGAGAGAGAGAAAAACAAAAAAAGGGTTTAAAATCAAAGAAGTCTTTTTCTGATAATTTAACTTCGTTTTAAGAAAAATTCAATTCTTTCGAAATGTATATATGCACATACATAAACTCATATTACTAAAATTATAATTGTAAAAATTAATGAACATTATCAAAAAAAGGTTTTCTATTTGATTTTAATTTCTATAAAAATAAACTATTTTTTTTTTTTTTTGTCTAAATACAAAAAATATATTTTTTTTTTTAAATGTAATAAGGAAAAAAAAGTTATGATTGTGGATAGAATCACAACTGTTACTAAATATCATATTATATTTATGACAAAAGGTGGAAAAAACTATTAACAAATTATATATTAAAATAACACATACCTTTTCAACTTTTTCAAAATTTCGACCTTTCATCTGAAAATAAACGAGAAAAAAAAAATGTTTACAGAAACATGTTGAAAACAAAAAAATTTATAAAAATTACCTTTTATTTTTTACCTCTTGTTCTATGTAAATTTTCCAAAATCTTCCACAGGTTGGAAATGCTAATATTAACTGTTCATAAAATGGTCTCATTTCTCCAATCCATCTCACCATTGATTCTCTTAATAAAATGTTCCAAGAATCCAAATCATATGGATTTTTGTCGATAGCATTTTGTGCTTTGATTAACTTTTCATTTCCCCATTCCTATAAAAGTTAATTAAATACAAATGCAATTTATAAAATAATTATCAAACAACTCAATATTTAATTATTAATAAAAGTTAAAGTCAATGGTAAATAAATGTAAATTTTATAATATTATTAAGCATCGATTTAAAAATAAAAAAAAAATTTTTAAGTAATTAATTATGCACGGTAAAAATAAAAATTACTGTAAACATAATTTGTACATCAAAAAAAAAAAAAAAACCTAAACACGAGACGAAATTTGTTTACATCGATTTAAATAAAATAATTAAAAAGGTAATATAAATAAAATTTTAAAAAATAACTTCACTTACCACTTGTTGTTTTTCCTCTACCATTATTAGTACACGAATATATATATTTTTTCTTTTCTATTTCATATAAATATATTTTAATATTAACAACAAGCACAATATTATTCGCAGCAATTCGTTTGATCTTGTGCCACGACAATTTTTTATTGAAATTTCCGCCATTTTAGTTTGTCGTGTAAATTTCGGTTTTTTGGCGTAAAAACTCAAAGTTTTAGTAAAAAAAAAAATTAAATTTATAATTTATAGTTATAGTGCAAGAAGTTTTATTTATTAATATGTAAGTAAAGCTTATATCGTATTTAGAAATAAATTAAAATATCAAGTCAGATTATATAGATATATATATATTAATTAAAAATTCAAGTATTACAAAATACAAACTAATTATTACATTTAGAAATTAAATATTTTAAGTCAGACGATAATACGCGTATTAAAAAAAAAATTTAATGATAATCATATATTCGAATATAAATTAAAAAAAAAAAAAATTCAGATTTCATTTTATAAAATGGTAATATTATATATTATTATGAGGTACAAAACTTTGATAATTATTCAAAAATATATATATATATATATATATATATATATATAATTTTTGATACAAATAACGGTGACTAATATTCAATCAGTTTCTTTTTTTTTTTTTTCACTAAAATAAAACTAAATAAATGAATGAATGTATTAATCTTAGAAAAAAAAAAAAGTTAAAAATACTTATTAATGAGACATAATAATGAATAATCAATAAGAATTTATTTAACTTTTATTCATTCTGTTACCCCAGCCTCTTTTATGCGTATCTTTAAATTCATCCATTCTTCTTGTTTTATCCAAATATGTCGGGTCATCAGTCTCTATTTCATTTTCTTTTTGAATTTTTTCTGTTTCTTCTTGAGCTTTAACAACTTCAGGATCAGTCATTTCTTGTAAAACTTTACCGTGATTCGAACCATGAGCAGGAAATCTTAAAAACAAAAAAAAAAAAAAAAAAATTAACTTTCACATATTAAATATCGATGTGAATATTATTTTGGGTTACTTACATTCCTTCGGCAACTCTCTCTCTGTAAAATTCATCGACAGTCATTGTTGGTAAACTAGGATAACCAGCTCCGAAAACTTTTTTTTGTAATTCATTTCTAGTTATTATAATCGGTTTAAACGGTTTAACCGGATATTTGTCTTTATTTTCTTGAACGCTGAACGAAGTACCTCTAGCTCTAACTTCGGCTAAATGTTTTGCCAATGGTTTTTCTTGATGAATCAAATTCAATTCGTCTAAACTAACATTAACAATTTTTCTTATGTAAGTTAAGTAAAAATTTCTACATATTTCATCATCACCATCTTTATCAAGCAAAGACTTTAATCTTGTCAATTCCTCTTCCATTTCTTTGAGTTCTTTGTACTTTTTAATTTTT